>NW_026061699.1:1217736-1522170 GCF_023897955.1 Schistocerca gregaria
GCAATTTCTGTGTTTCATCAACACACTGAAAGTCCACAGATTACAGAATGCCACCAGATGTGCATCGGAAATTACTACTGGTCTCCTAGGGAACGATCAAAGCGTGAACTGATTGAGAATTACTCCCATGGAGGAAAGTGCGGATGGTGACTATTGTATTCAATCCCGATGCAATTTCTGTGTTTCATCAACACTCTGATAGTCCACATATTACAGAATGCATCCAGATGTGCATCGGAAACTTCTACTGGTCTTCCAGGGAAAGATCAAAGCGTAGACTGTTTGAGACATTACTCCCATGGAGGAAAGTTTGCATGGTGACTGTTGTATTCAAACCCGATGCAATTTCTGTGTTTCATCAACACTCTGATAGTCCACAGATTACAGAATGCCTCCAGATGTGCATCGGAAACTACTACTGGTCTTCCAGGGAACGATCAAAGCGTAGACTGTTTGAGATTTTACTTTTATGGAGGTATATGCGCATGGTGACTGTTGTATTCAATCCCGATGTAATATCTGTGTTTCATCAACACTCTGATAGTCCACAGATTACAGAATGCTTCCAGATGTGCATCGGAAACTACTACTGGTCTTTCAGGTAACGATCAAAGCGTAAACTCTTTAAGACATTACTCCCATGGAGGAAGGTGCGCATGGTAACTGTTGTATTCAATCCTGTAGCATTTCCTGGGTTTTATCTATACTCTGATAGTCCACAGATTACAGAAAGCCACGAGATGTGCATCAGAATCTACTACTGGTCTTCCCGGGAACGATCAAAGCGTCGGCTCTTTGAGACATACCTCCCGTGGAGGAAAGTGCGCATGGTGACTGTTGTATTCAATCCCGATGCAATTTCTGTGTTTCATCAACACTCTGATAGTCCACAGAGTACAGAAAGGCTCCAGATGTGCATCGGAAACTACAAAGGTCTTGCAGGGAACGATCTAAGCGTAGACTGTTAGGGACATTACTCCCATTGAGGAAAGTGCGCATGGTAACTGTTGTATTCAAAACCAGATGCAATTTCTGTGTTTCATCTACACTCTGATACACCACAGATTACAGAATGCCTAAAGATGTGCATCGGAAACCACTACTGGTCTTCCAGGGAACGATCAAAGCGTAGACTGTTTGAGACATTACTCCCATGGAGGAAAGTGCGAATGGTAGCTGTTGAATTTAATCCCGATGCAATTTCTGTGTTTCATCAACACTCTAATAGTCCACAGATTACAGAATGCCTCCAGATGTGCATCGGAAACTACTACTGGTCTTCCAGGGAACGATCAAAGCGTAGACTGTTTGAGACATTACTTTTATGGAGGAATGTGCTCATTGTGACTGTTGTATTCAATCCCGATGCAATTTCTGTGTTTCATCAACACTCTGATAGTCCACAGATTACGGAAAGCCTCCAGATGTCCATCGGAAACTACTACTGGTCTTCCAGGCAACGATCAAAGCGTAGACTGTTAGAGACATTACTCCCATGGAGTAAAGTGCGCATGGAGACTGTTGTATTCAATCCCGATGCAATTTCTGTGTTTCATCAACACTCTGATAGTCCACAGATTACAGAATGCCTCCAGATGTGCATCGGAAAGTACTACTG
Organism: Schistocerca gregaria; assembly: GCF_023897955.1. Taxonomy (NCBI): domain Eukaryota; kingdom Metazoa; phylum Arthropoda; class Insecta; order Orthoptera; family Acrididae; genus Schistocerca; species Schistocerca gregaria. The sequence goes on from NW_026061699.1 coordinate 1,219,355, forward strand.
GTCTTTCAGGGAACGATCAAAGCGTTAACTCTTTGAGACATTCCTCCCATGGAGGAAAGTGCGCATGGTAAATGTTGTAATAAATCCCGATGCATTTTCTGTGCTTCATCAACACTATGATAGTCCACAGATTACAGATTGCCACGAGATGAGCATCGGAAACTACTACTGGTCTTCCAGGGAACGATTAAAGCGTCGACTGTTTGAGACATACCTCCCGTGGAGGAAAGTGCGCATTGTGACTGTTGTAGTTAATCCCGATGCAATTTCTTTGTTTTATCAATTCTCTGATAGTCCACAGATTACAGAATGCCTCCAGATGTTCATCGGAAACTACTACTGGTCTTCCAGGGAACAATCAAAGCGTAGACTGTTTGCGAATTACTCCCATGGAGGAAAGTGCGCATGGTGACTGTTGTATTCAATCCCGATGCAATTTCTGTGTTTCATCAACACTCTGATAGTCCACAAATTACAGAATGCATCCAGATGTGCATCGGAAACTACGACTGGTCTTCCAGGGAACGATCAAAGCGTAGACTGTTTGAGACATTACTTTTATGGAGGAATGTGCGCATGGTGACTGTTGAATTCAATCCCGATGGAATTTCCGTGTTTCATCAACACTCTGAAAATCCACAGATTACAGAATGCCTCCAGATGTTCATCGGAAACTACTACTGGTCTTCCAGGGAACGATCAAAGCGTAGACTGTTTGAGACATTACTTTTATGGGGGAATGTGTGCATGGTGACAGTTGTATTCAATCCCGATGCAATTTCTATGTTTCATCAACACTCTGATAGTCCACAGATTACGGAAAGCCTCCAGATGTGCATCGGAAACTACTACTGGTCTTCCAGGGAACGATCAAAGCGTAGACAGTTAGAGTCATTACTCCCATGGAGGAAAGTGCGCATGGTAACTGTTGTATTCAATCCCGATGCAATTACTGTGTTTCATCAACACTCTGATAGTCTACAAATTACAGAATGATACCAGATGTGCATCGGAAACTACTACTGGTCTTCCAGGGAACGATCAAAGCGTAGATTGTTTGAGACATTACCCCCGTGGAGGAAAGTGCGAATGGTGACTGTTGTATTCAATCCCGATGCAAGTTCTGTGTTTTATCAACACTCTAATTGTCCACAGATTACAGAATGCCTCCAGATGTTCATCGGAAACTACTACTGGTCTTCCAGGGTACGATCAAATCGTAGACTGTTTGAGACATTACAACCGTGGAGCAAAGTGCGCGTGGTGTCTGTTGTATTCAATCCCGATGCAATTTCTTTGTTTCATCAACTCTCTGATAGTACACAAATTACAGAATGCCTCCACATGTTCATCGGAAACTACTACTGGTCTTCCAGGGAACGATCAAAGCGTAGACTGTTTGAGACATTACTTTTACGGAGGAATGTGCGAATGGTGACTGTTGTATTCAATCCCGATGCAGTTTCTGTGTTTCATCAACACTCTGATACTCCACAGATTACAGAATGCCTCCAGATGTTAATCGGAAAATACTACAGGTCTTCCAGGGAATGATCAATTCGTAGACTGTTTGGGACATTACTCCCATGAGGGAAAGTGCGGATATTGACTGTTGTATTCAATCCCGATGCAATTTCTGTGTTTCATCAACACTCTGATAGTCCACAGATTACAGAATGCATCCAGATGTGCATCGGGAACTACGACTGGTCTTCCAGGGAACGATCAAAGCGTAGACTGTTTGAGACATTACTTTTATGGAGGAATGTGCGCATGGTGACTGTTGAATTCAATCCCGATGGAATTTCTGTGTTTCATCAACACTCAGATAGTCCACAGATTACAGAAAGCTACCAGTTGTGCATCGGAAACTACTACTGGTCTTCCAGGGAACGATCACAGCGTGGACTGTTTGAGAATTACTCCCATGGAGGAAAGTGCGCATGGTGACTGTTGTATTCAATCCCGATGCAATTTCTGTGTTTCATCAACACACTGAAAGTCCACAGATTACAGAATGCCACCAGATGTGCATCGGAAATTACTACTGGTCTCCTAGGGAACGATCAAAGCGTGAACTGATTGAGAATTACTCCCATGGAGGAAAGTGCGGATGGTGACTATTGTATTCAATCCCGATGCAATTTCTGTGTTTCATCAACACTCTGATAGTCCACATATTACAGAATGCATCCAGATGTGCATCGGAAACTTCTACTGGTCTTCCAGGGAAAGATCAAAGCTTAGACTGTTTGAGACATTACTCCCATGGAGGAAAGTTTGCATGGTGACTGTTGTATTCAAACCCGATGCAATTTCTGTGTTTCATCAACACTCTGATAGTCCACAGATTACAGAATGCCTCCAGATGTGCATCGGAAACTACTACTGGTCTTCCAGGGAACGATCAAAGCGTAGACTGTTTGAGATTTTACTTTTATGGAGGAATATGCGCATGGTGACTGTTGTATTCAATCCCGATGTAATATCTGTGTTTCATCAACACTCTGATAGTCCACAGATTACAGAATGCCTCCAGATGTGCATCGGAAACTACTACTGGTCTTTCAGGTAACGATCAAAGCGTAAACTCTTTAAGACATTACTCCCATGGAGCAAAGTGCGCATGGTAACTGTTGTATTCAAAACCAGATGCAATTTCTGTGTTTCATCTACACTCTGATACACCACAGATTACAGAATGCCTAAAGATGTACATCGGAAACCACTACTGGTCTTCCAGGGAACGATCAAAGCGTAGACTGTTTGAGACGTTACTCCCATGGAGGAAAGTGCGTATGGTAGCTGTTGAATTTAATCCCGATGCAATTTCTGTGTTTCATCAACACTCTAATAGTCCACAGATTACAGAATGCCTCCAGATGTGCATCGGAAACTACTACTGGTCTTCCAGGGAACGATCAAAGCGTAGACTGTTTGAGACGTTACTCCCATGGAGGAAAGTGCGTATGGTAGCTGTTGAATTTAATCCCGATGCAATTTCTGTGTTTCATTAACACTCTAATAGTCCACAGATTACAGAATGCCTCCAGATGTTCATCGGAAACTACTACTGGTCTTCCAGGGAACGATCAAAGCGTAGACTGTTTGAGACATTACTTTTACGGAGGAATGTGCGAATGGTGACTGTTGTATTCAATCCCGATGCAATTTCTGTGTTTCATCAACACTCTGATACTCCACAGATCACAGAATGCCTCCTGATGTTAATCGGAAAATACTACTGGTCTTCCAGGGAACGATCAAATCGTAGACTGTTTGTGACATTACTCCCATGGAGGAAAGTGCGGATGGTGACTGTTGTATTCAATCGCGATGCAAATTCTGTGTTTCATCAACACTCTGATAGTCCACAGATTACAGAATGCCACCAGATGTGCATCGGAAACTACTACTGGTCTTCCAGGGAACTATCAAAGCGTAGACCGTTTGAGACATACCTCCCGTGGAGTAAAGTGCGCATTGTGACTGTTGTACTCTATCCCGATGCAATTTCTGTGTTTCATGAACACTCTGATAGTCCACAGATTACAGAATGCATCCAGATGTGCATCGGAAACTACTACTGGTCTTCCAGGGAACGATCAAAGCGTAGACTGTTTGAGACATTACTCCCATGGACGAATGTGTGCATGGTGACTGTTGTATTCAATCCCGATGCAATTTCCGTGTTTCATCAACACTCTGAAAATCCACAGATTACAGAATGCCTCCAGATGTGCATCGGAAACTACTACTGGTCTTCCAGGGAACGATCAAAGCGTAGACCGTTTGAGACATACCTCCCATGGAGGAAAGTGTTCATGGTGACTGTTATATTCAATCCCGATGCAATTTTAGTGTTTCATCAACACTTGAACAGTCCACAGATTACAGAATGCCACCAGATGTGCATCGGAAACTACTACTGGTCTTCCAGGTAACGATCAAAAGCGTAGATTGTTTGAGAATTACTCCCATGGAGGAAAGTGCGCATGGTCACTGTTGTATTCAATCCCGATGCAATTTCCGTTTTTCATCAACACTCTGATAGTCCACAGATTACAGAATGCCACGAGATGTGCATCGGAAACTACTACTGGTCTTAAAGGGAACGATCAAATCGAAGTCTGTTTGGGACATTACTCCCATGGAGGAAAGTGCGGATGGTGAGTGTTGTATTCAATCCCGATGCAATTTCTGTGTTTCATCAACACTCTGATAGTCCACAGATTACAGAATCCCACCAGATGTGCATCGGAAACTACTACTACTCTTCCAGGGAACGATCAAAGCGTAACTGTTTGAGACATACCTCCCATGGAGGAAAGTGCGCATGGTAACTGTTGTATTCAAAACCAGATGCAATTTCTGTGTTTCATCTACACTCTGACACACCACAGATTACAGAATGACTAAAGATGTGCATCGGAAACCACTACTGGTCTTCCAGGGAACGATCAAAGCGTAGACTGTTTGAGACATTACTCCCATGGAGGAAAGTGCGTATGGTAGCTGTTGAATTTAATCCCGATGCAATTTCTGTGTTTCATCAACACTCTAATAGTCCACAGATTACAGAATGCCTCCAGATGTGCATCGGCAACTACTACTGGTCTTCCAGGGAACGATCAAAGCGTAGACTGTTTGAGACATTACTTTTATGGAGGAATGTGCTCATTGTGACTGTTGTGTTCAATCCCGATGCAATTTCTGTGTTTCATCAACACTCTGAGAGTCCACAGATTACAGAATGCCTCAGATGTTAATCGGAAACTACTACTGGTCTTCCAGGGAACGATCAAAGCCTAGACTGTTTGGGACATTACTCCCATATAGGAAAGTGCGCATGGTGACTGTTGTATTCAATCCCGATGCAATTTCTGTGTTTCATCAACACTCTGATAGTCCACAGATTACGGAAAGCCTCCAGATGTCCATCGGAAACTACTACTGGTCTTCCAGGCAACGATCAAAGCGTAGACTGTTAGAGACATTACTCCCATGGAGTAAAGTGCGCATGGAGACTGTTGTATTCAATCCCGATGCAATTTCTGTGTTTCATCAACACTCTGATAGTCCACAGATTACAGAATGCCTCCAGATGTGCATCGGAAACTACTACTGGTCTTTCAGGGAACGATCAAAGCGTAAACTCTTTGAGACATTCCTCCCATGGAGGAAAGTGCGCAAGGTAACTGTTGTAATAAATCCCGATGCATTTTCTGTGCTTCATCAACATTCTGATAGTCCACAGATTACAGATTGCCACGAGATGTGCATCGGAAACTACTACTGGTCTTCCAGGGAACGATTAAAGCGTCGACTGTTTGAGACATACATCCCGTGGAGGAAGGTGGGCATTGTGACTGTTGTATTTAATCCCGATGCAATTTCTTTGTTTTATCAATTCTCTGATAGTCCACAGATTACAGAATGCCTCCAGATGTTCATCGGAAACTACTACTGGTCTTCCAGGGAACGATCAAAGCGTAGACTGTTTGAGACATTACTTTTACGGAGGAATGTGCGAATGGTGACTGTTGTATTCAATCCCGATGCAATTTCTGTGTTTCATCAACACTCTGATACTCCACAGATTACAGCATGCCTCCTGATGTTAATCGGAAAATACTACTGGTCTTCCAGGGAACGATCAAATCGTAGACTGTTTGTGACATTACTCCCATGGAGGAAAGTGCGGATGGTGACTGTTGTATTCAATCGCGATGCAATTTCTGTGTTTCATCAACACTCTGATAGTCCACAGATTACAGAACGCCACCAGATGTGCATCGGAAACTACTACTGGTCTTCCAGGGAACGATCAAAGCGTAGACCGTTTGAGACATACCTCCCGTGGAGGAAAGTGCGCATTGTGACTGTTGTATTCAATCCCGATGCAATTTCCGTGTTTCATCAACACTCTGAAAATCCACAGATTACAGAATGCCTCCAGATGTGCATCGGAAACTACTACTGGTCTTCCAGGGAACGATCAAAGCGTAGACCGTTTGAGACATACCTCCCATGGAGGAAAGTGTTCATGGTGACTGTTATATTCAATCCCGATGCAATTTTAGTGTTTCATCAACACTTGAACAGTCCACAGATTACAGAATGCCACCAGATGTGCATCGGAAACTACTACTGGTCTTCCAGGTAACGATCAAAAGCGTAGATTGTTTGAGAATTACTCCCATGGAGGAAAGTGCGCATGGTCACTGTTGTATTCAATCCCGATGCAATTTCCGTTTTTCATCAACACTGTGATAGTCCACAGATTACAGAATGCCACCAGATGTGCATCGGAAACTACTACTGGTCTTAAAGGGAACGATCAAATCGAAGTCTGTTTGGGACATTACTCCCATGGAGGAAAGTGCGGATGGTGAGTGTTGTATTCAATCCCGATGCAATTTCTGTGTTTCATCAACACTCTGATAGTCCACAGATTACAGAATCCCACCAGATGTGCATCGGAAACTACTACTACTCTTCCAGGGAACGATCAAAGCATAACTGTTTGAGACATTCCTCCCATGGAGGAAAGTGCGCATGGTGACTGTTGTATTCAAACCCGATGCAATTTCTGTGTTTCATCAATACTCTGATAGTCCACAGATTACAGAATGCCACCAGATGTGCATCGGAAATTACTACTGGTCTCCTAAGAACGATCAAAGCGTGGACTGATTGAGAATTACTCCCATGGAGGAAAGTGCGGATGGTGACTGTTGTATTCAATCCCGATGCAATTTCTGTGTTTCATCAACACTCTGATAGTCCACAGATTACAGAATGCCTCCAGATGTTAATCGGAAAATACTACTGGTCTTCCAGGGAACGATCAAATCGTAGACTGTTTGTGACATTACTCCCATGGAGGAAAGTGCGGATGGTGACTGTTGTATTCAATCGCGATGCAATTTCTGTGTTTCACCAACACTCTGATAGTCCACAGATTACAGAATGCCACCAGATGTGCATCGGAAACTACTACTGGTCTTCCAGGGAACGATCAAAGCGTAGACCGTTGGAGACATACCTCCCGTGGAGGAAAGTGCGCATTGTGACTGTTGTACTCTATCCCGATGCAATTTCTGTGTTTCATCAACACTCTGATAGTCCACAGATTACAGAATGCATCCAGATGTGCATCGGAAACTACTACTGGTCTTCCAGGGAACGATCACAGCGTGGACTGTTTGAGAATTACTCCCAAGGAGGAAAGTCCGCATGGTGACTGTTGTATTCAATCCCGATGCAATTTCTGTGTTTCATCAACACTCTGATAGTCCACAGATTACAGAATGCATCCAGATGTGCATCGGAAACTACGACTGGTCTTCCAGGGAACGATGAAAGCGTAGACTGTTGGAGACATTACTCAAATAGAGGAATGTGCGCATGGTGACTGTTGTATTCAATCCCGATGCTATTTCTATGTTTCATCATCACTCTGATAGTCCACAGATTACAGAATGCCTCCAGATGCTAATTGGAAACTACTACTGGTCTTCCAGGGAACGACCAAAGCGTAGATTGTTTGAGACATTACTCCCATGGAGGAAAGTGCGCATGATGACTGTTGTATTCAATCCCGATGCAATTTCTGTGTTTCATCATTACTCTGATAGTCAACAAATTACAGAATGCATCCAGATGTGCATCGGAAACTACGACTGGTCTTCCAGGGAACGATCAAAGCGTAGACTGTTTGAGACATTACTTTTATGGAGGAATGTGCGCATGGTGACTGTTGAATTCAATCCCGATGGATTTTCTGTGTTTCATCCACACTCTGATAGTCCACAGATTACAGAATGCCTCCAGATGTTCATCGGAAACTACTACTGGTCTTCCAGGGAACGATCAAAGCGTAGACTGTTTGAGACATTACTTTCATGGGGGAATGTGTGCATGGTGACAGTTGTATTCAATCCCGATGCAATTTCTATGTTTCATCAACACTCTGATAGTCCACAGATTACGGAGAGCCTCCAGATGTGCATCGGAAACTACTACTGGTCTTCCAGGGAACGATCAAAGCGTAGACTGTTAGAGACATTACTCCCTTGGAGTAAAGTGCGCATGGTGACTGTCGTATTCAATCCCGATGCAATTTCTGTGTTTCATCAACACTCTGATAGTCCACAGATTACAGAATGCATCCAGATGTGCATCGGAAACTACTACTGGTCTTCCAGGGAACGATCACAGCATGGACTGTTTGAGAATTACTCCCATGGAGGAAAGTGCGCATGGTGACTGTTGTATTCAATCCCGATGCAATTTCTGTGTTTCATCAACACTCTGAGAGTCCACAGGTTACAGAATGCCTCCAGATGTTAAGCGGAAACTACTACTGGTCTTCCAGGGAACGATCAAAGCGTAGACTGTTTGGGACATTACTCCCATATAGTAAAGTGCGCATGGTGACTGTTGTATTCAATCCCGATGCAATTTCTGTGTTTCATCAACACTCTGATAGTCCACTGATTACGGGAAGCCTCCAGATGCCCATCGGAAACTACTACTGGTCTTCCAGGCAACGATCAAAGCGTAGACTGTTAGAGACATTACTCCCATGGAGTAAAGTGCGCATGGAGACTGTTGTATTCAATCCCGATGCAATTTCTGTGTTTCATCAACACTCTGATAGTCCACAGATTACAGAATGCCTCCAGATGTGCATCGGAAACTACTACTGGTCTTTCAGGGAACGATCAGAGCGTAAACTCTTTGAGACATTCCTCCCATTTAGGAAAGTGCGCATGGTAACTGTTGTAATAAATCCCGATGCATTTTCTGTGCTTCATCAACACTCTGATAGTCCACAGATTACAGATTGCTACGAGATGTGCATCGGAAACTACTACTGGTCTGCCAGGGAACGATCAAAGCGTAGACCGTTTGAGACATACCTCCCGTGGAGGAAAGTGCGCATTGTGACTGTTGTATTCTATCCCGATGCAATTTCTGTGTTTCATCAACACTCTGATAGTCCACAGATTACAGAATGCCACCAGATCTGCATCGGAAACTACTACTGGTCTTCCAGGGAACGATTAAAGCGTCGACTGTTTGAGACATACCTGCCGTGGAGGAAAGTGCGCATGGTGACTGTTGTATTTAATCCCGATGCAATTTCTTTGTTTCATCAATTCTCTGATAGTCCACAGATTACAGAATGCCTCCAGATGTTCATCGGAAACTACTACTGGTCTTCCAGGGAACGATCAAAGCGTAGACTGTATGAGACATTACTTTTACGGAGGAATGTGCGAATGGTGACTGTTGTATTCAATCCCGATGCAATTTCTGTGTTTCATCAACACTCTGATACTCCACAGATTACAGAATACCTCCAGATGTTAATCGGAAAATACTACTGGTCTTCCAGGGAACGATCAAATCGTAGACTGTTAGTGACATTACTCCCATGGAGGAAAGTGCGGATGGTGACTGTTGTATTCAATCGCGATGCAATTTCTGTGTTTCATCAACACTCTAATAGTCCACAGATTACAGAATGCCACCAGATGTGCATCGGAAACTACTACTGGTCTTCCAGGGAACGATCAAAGCGTAGACCGTTTGAGACATACCTCCCGTGGAGGAAAGTGCGCATTGTGACTGTTGTACTTTATCCCGATGCAATTTCTGTGTTTCATCAACACTCTGATAGTCCACAGATTACAGAATGCATCCAGATGTGCATCGGAAACTACTACTGGTCTTCCAGGGAACGATCACAGCGTGGACTGTTTGAGAATTACTCCCATGGAGGAAAGTGCGCATGGTGACTGTTGTATTCAATCCCGATGCAATTTCTGTGTTTCATCAACACTCTGATAGTCCACAAATTACAAAATGCATCCAGATGTGCATCGGAAACTACGACTGGTCTTCCAGGGAACGATCAAAACGTAGACTGTTTGAGACATTACTTTTATGGAGGAATGTGCGCATGGTGACTGTTGAATTCAATCCCGATGGAATTTCTGTGTTTCATCATCACTCTGATAGTCCACAGATTACAGAATGCCTCCAGATGTTCATCGGAAACTACTACTGGTCTTCCAGGGAACGATCAAAGCGTAGACTGTTTGAGACATTACTTTTATGGGGGAATGTGTGCATGGTGACAGTTGTATTCAATCCCGATGCAATTTCTATGTTTCATCAACACTCTGATAGTCCACAGATTACGGAAAGCCTCCAGATGTGCATCGGAATCTACTACTGGTCTTCCAGGGAACGATCAAAGCGTAGACTGTTAGAGACATTACTCCCATGGAGTAAAGTGCGCATGGTGACTGTTGTATTCAATCCCGATGCAATTTCTGTGTTTCATCAACACTCTGATAGTCCACAGATTACAGAATGCCTCCAGATGTGCAATTGAAACTTTTACTGGTCTTCCAATGAACGATCAAAGCGTAGATTGTTTGAGACATTACTCCCGTGGAGGAAAGTGCGCATGGTGACTGTTGTATTCAATCCCGATGCAATTTCTGTGTTTCATCAACACTCTAATAGTCCACAGATTACAGAATGCCTCCAGATGTTCATCGGAAACTACTACTGGTCTTCCAGGGAACGATTAAAGCGTCGACTGTTTGAGACATACCTCCCGTGGAGGAAAGTGCGCATGGTGACTGTTGTATTTAATCCCGATGCAATTTCTTTGTTTTATCAATTCTCTGATAGTCCACAGATTACAGAATGCCTCCAGATGTTCATCGGAAACTACCACTGGTCTTCCAGGGAACGATCAAAGCGTAGACTGTTTGAGACATTACTTTTATGGAGGAATGTGCTCATTGTGACTGTTGTATTCAATCCCGATGCAATTTCTGTGTTTCATCAACACTCTGAGAGTCCACAGGTTACAGAATGCCTCCAGATGTTAAGCGGAAACTACTACTGGTCTTCCAGGGAACGATCAAAGCGTAGACTGTTTGAGACATTACTTTCATGGGGGAATGTGTGCATGGTGACAGTTGTATTCAATCCCGATGCAATTTCTATGTTTCATCAACACTCTGATAGTCCACAGATTACGGAAAGCCTCCAGATGTGCATCGGAAACTACTACTGGTCTTCCAGGGAACGATCAAAGCGTAGACTGTTAGAGACATTACTCCCTTGGAGTAAAGTGCGCATGGTGACTGTCGTATTCAATCCCGATGCAATTTCTGTGTTTCATCAACACTCTGATAGTCCACAGATTACAGAATGCATCCAGATGTGCATCGGAAACTACTACTGGTCTTCCAGGGAACGATCACAGCATGGACTGTTTGAGAATTACTCCCATGGAGGAAAGTGCGCATGGTGACTGTTGTATTCAATCCCGATGCAATTTCTGTGTTTCATCAACACTCTGAGAGTCCACAGGTTACAGAATGCCTCCAGATGTTAAGCGGAAACTACTACTGGTCTTCCAGGGAACGATCAAAGCGTAGACTGTTTGGGACATTACTCCCATATAGTAAAGTGCGCATGGTGACTGTTGTATTCAATCCCGATGCAATTTCTGTGTTTCATCAACACTCTGATAGTCCACTGATTACGGGAAGCCTCCAGATGCCCATCGGAAACTACTACTGGTCTTCCAGGCAACGATCAAAGCGTAGACTGTTAGAGACATTACTCCCATGGAGTAAAGTGCGCATGGAGACTGTTGTATTCAATCCCGATGCAATTTCTGTGTTTCATCAACACTCTGATAGTCCACAGATTACAGAATGCCTCCAGATGTGCATCGGAAACTACTACTGGTCTTTCAGGGAACGATCAGAGCGTAAACTCTTTGAGACATTCCTCCCATTTAGGAAAGTGCGCATGGTAACTGTTGTAATAAATCCCGATGCATTTTCTGTGCTTCATCAACACTCTGATAGTCCACAGATTACAGATTGCTACGAGATGTGCATCGGAAACTACTACTGGTCTGCCAGGGAACGATCAAAGCGTAGACCGTTTGAGACATACCTCCCGTGGAGGAAAGTGCGCATTGTGACTGTTGTATTCTATCTCGATGCAATTTCTGTGTTTCATCAACACTCTGATAGTCCACAGATTACAGAATGCCACCAGATCTGCATCGGAAACTACTACTGGTCTTCCAGGGAACGATTAAAGCGTCGACTGTTTGAGACATACCTGCCGTGGAGGAAAGTGCGCATGGTGACTGTTGTATTTAATCCCGATGCAATTTCTTTGTTTCATCAATTCTCTGATAGTCCACAGATTACAGAATGCCTCCAGATGTTCATCGGAAACTACTACTGGTCTTCCAGGGAACGATCAAAGCGTAGACTGTATGAGACATTACTTTTACGGAGGAATGTGCGAATGGTGACTGTTGTATTCAATCCCGATGCAATTTCTGTGTTTCATCAACACTCTGATACTCCACAGATTACAGAATACCTCCAGATGTTAATCGGAAAATACTACTGGTCTTCCAGGGAACGATCAAATCGTAGACTGTTAGTGACATTACTCCCATGGAGGAAAGTGCGGATGGTGACTGTTGTATTCAATCGCGATGCAATTTCTGTGTTTCATCAACACTCTAATAGTCCACAGATTACAGAATGCCACCAGATGTGCATCGGAAACTACTACTGGTCTTCCAGGGAACGATCAAAGCGTAGACCGTTTGAGACATACCTCCCGTGGAGGAAAGTGCGCATTGTGACTGTTGTACTTTATCCCGATGCAATTTCTGTGTTTCATCAACACTCTGATAGTCCACAGATTACAGAATGCATCCAGATGTGCATCGGAAACTACTACTGGTCTTCCAGGGAACGATCACAGCGTGGACTGTTTGAGAATTACTCCCATGGAGGAAAGTGCGCATGGTGACTGTTGTATTCAATCCCGATGCAATTTCTGTGTTTCATCAACACTCTGATAGTCCACAAATTACAAAATGCATCCAGATGTGCATCGGAAACTACGACTGGTCTTCCAGGGAACGATCAAAACGTAGACTGTTTGAGACATTACTTTTATGGAGGAATGTGCGCATGGTGACTGTTGAATTCAATCCCGATGGAATTTCTGTGTTTCATCATCACTCTGATAGTCCACAGATTACAGAATGCCTCCAGATGTTCATCGGAAACTACTACTGGTCTTCCAGGGAACGAACAAAGCGTAGACTGTTTGAGACATTACTTTTATGGGGGAATGTGTGCATGGTGACAGTTGTATTCAATCCCGATGCAATTTCTATGTTTCATCAACACTCTGATAGTCCACAGATTACGGAAAGCCTCCAGATGTGCATCGGAATCTACTACTGGTCTTCCAGGGAACGATCAAAGCGTAGACTGTTAGAGACATTACTCCCATGGAGTAAAGTGCGCATGGTGACTGTTGTATTCAATCCCGATGCAATTTCTGTGTTTCATCAACACTCTGATAGTCCACAGATTACAGAATGCCTCCAGATGTGCAATTGAAACTTTTACTGGTCTTCCAATGAACGATCAAAGCGTAGATTGTTTGAGACATTACTCCCGTGGAGGAAAGTGCGCATGGTGACTGTTGTATTCAATCCCGATGCAATTTCTGTGTTTCATCAACACTCTAATAGTCCACAGATTACAGAATGCCTCCAGATGTTCATCGGAAACTACTACTGGTCTTCCAGGGAACGATTAAAGCGTCGACTGTTTGAGACATACCTCCCGTGGAGGAAAGTGCGCATGGTGACTGTTGTATTTAATCCCGATGCAATTTCTTTGTTTTATCAATTCTCTGATAGTCCACAGATTACAGAATGCCTCCAGATGTTCATCGGAAACTACCACTGGTCTTCCAGGGAACGATCAAAGCGTAGACTGTTTGAGACATTACTTTTATGGAGGAATGTGCTCATTGTGACTGTTGTATTCAATCCCGATGCAATTTCTGTGTTTCATCAACACTCTGAGAGTCCACAGGTTACAGAATGCCTCCAGATGTTAAGCGGAAACTACTACTGGTCTTCCAGGGAACGATCAAAGCGTAGACTGTTTGGGACATTACTCCCATATAGTAAAGTGCGCATGGTGACTGTTGTATTCAATCCCGATGCAATTTCTGTGTTTCATCAACACTCTGATAGTCCACAGATTACGGAAAGCCTCCAGATGCCCATCGGAAACTACTACTGGTCTTCCAGGCAACGATCAAAGCGTAGACTGTTAGAGACATTACTCCCATGGAGTAAAGTGCGCATGGAGACTGTTGTATTCAATCCCGATGCAATTTCTGTGTTTCATCAACACTCTGATAGTCCACAGATTACAGAATGCCTCCAGATGTGCATCGGAAACTACTGCTGGTCTTTCAGGGAACGATCAAAGCGTAAACTCTTTGAGACATTCCTCCCATGGAGGAAAGTGCGCATGGTAACTGTTGTAATAAATCCCGATGCATTTTCTTTGCTTCATCAACACTCTGATAGTCCACAGATTACAGATTGCCACGAGATGTGCATCGGAAACTACTACTGGTCTGCCAGGGAACGATCAAAGCGTAGACCGTTTGAGACATACCTCCCGTGGAGGAAAGTGCGCATTGTGACTGTTGTATTCTATCCCGATGCAATTTCTGTGTTTCATCAACACTCTGATAGTCCACAGGTTACAGAATGCCACCAGATCTGCATCGGAAACTACTACTGGTCTTCCAGGGAACGATTAAAGCGTCGACTGTTTGAGACATACCTCCCGTGGAGGAAAGTGCGCATGGTGACTGTTGTATTTAATCCCGATGCAATTTCTTTGTTTTATCAATTCTCTGATAGTCCACAGATTACAGAATGCCTCCAGATGTTCATCGGAAACTACTACTGGTCTTACAGGGAACGATCAAAGCGTAGACTGTTTGAGACATTACTTTTACGGAGGAATGTGCGAATGGTTGACTGTTGTATTCAATCCCGATGCAATTTCTGTGTTTCATCAACACTCTGATACTCCACAGATTACAGAATGCCTCCAGATGTTAATCGGAAAATACTACTGGTCTTCCAGGGAACGATCAAATCGTAGACTGTTAGTGACATTACTCCCATGGAGGAAAGTGCGGATGGTGACTGTTGTATTCAATCGCGATGCAATTTCTGTGATTCATCAACACTCTGATAGTCCACAGATTACAGAATGCCACCAGATGTGCATCGGAAACTACTACTGGTCTTCCAGGGAACGATCAAAGCGTAGACCGTTTGAGACATACCTCCCGTGGCGGAAAGTGCGCATTGTGACTGTTGTACTTTATCCAGATGCAATTTCTGTGTTTCATCAACACTCTGATAGTCCACAGATTACAGAATGCATCCAGATGTGCATCGGAAACTACGACTGGTCTTCCAGGGAACGATCAAAGCGTAGACTGTTGGAGACATTACTCCCATAGAGGAAAGTGCGCATGGTGACTGTTGTATTCAATCCCGATGCTATAACTATGTTTCATCATCACTCTGATAGTCCACAGATTACAGAATGCCTCCAGATGCTAATTGGAAACTACTACTGGTCTTCCAGGGAACGACCAAAGCGTAGACTGTTTGAGACTTTACTCCCATGGAGGAAAGTGCGTATGGTGACTGTTGTATTCAATCCCGATGCAATTTCTGTGTTTCATCAACACTCTGATAGTCCACAAATTACAGAATGCATCCAGATGTGCATCGGAAACTACGACTGGTCTTCCAGGGAACGATCAAAACGTCGACTGTTTGAGACATTACTTTTATGGAGGAATGTGCGCATGGTGACTGTTGAATTCAATCCCGACGGAATTTCTGTGTTTCATCATCACTCTGATAGTCCACAGATTACAGTATGCCTCCAGATGTTCATCGGAAACTACTACTGGTCTTCCAGGGATCGATCAAAGCGTAGACTGTTTGAGACATTACTTTTATGGGGGAATGTGTGCATGGTGACAGTTGTATTCAATCCCGATGCAATTTCTATGTTTCATCAACACTCTGATAGTCCACAGATTACGGAAAGCCTCCAGATGTGCATCGGAATCTACTACTGGTCTTCCAGGGACGATCAAAGCGTAGACTGTTAGAGACATTACTCCCATAGAGGAAAGTGCGCATGGTGACTGTTGTATTCAATCCCGATGCTATAACTATGTTTCATCATCACTCTGATAGTCCACAGATTACAGAATGCCTCCAGATGCTAATTGGAAACTACTACTGGTCTTCCAGGGAACGACCAAAGCGTAGACTGTTTGAGACTTTACTCCCATGGAGGAAAGTGCGCATGGTGACTGTTGTATTCAATCCCGATGCAATTGCTGTGTTTCATCAACACTCTGATAGTCCACAGATTACAGAATGCCTCCAGATGTGCAATTGAAACTTTTACTGGTCTTCCAATGAACGATCAAAGCGTAGATTGTTTGAGACATTACTCCCGTGGAGGAAAGTGCGCATGGTGACTGTTGTATTCAATCCCGATGCAATTTCTGTGTTTCATCAACACTCTAATAGTCCACAGATTACAGAATGCCTCCAGATGTTCATCGGAAACTACTACTGGTCTTCCAGGATACGATCAAATCGTAGACTGTTTGAGACATTACAACCGTGGAGCAAAGTGCGCGTGGTGTCTGTTGTATTCAATCCCGATGCAATTTCTTTGTTTCATCAACTCTCTGATAGTCCACAGATTACAGAATGCCTCCAGATGTTCATCGGAAACTACTACTGGTCTTCCAGGGAACGATCAAAGCGTAGACTGTTTGAGACATTACTTTTACGGAGGAATGTGCGAATGGTGACTGTTGTATTCAATCCCGATGCAATTTCTGTGTTTCATCAACACTCTGATACTCCACAGATTACAGAATGCCTCCAGATGTTAATCGGAAAATACTACTGGTCTTCCAGGGAACGATCAATTCGTAGACTGTTTGGGACATTACTCCCATGGAGGAAAGTGCGGATGGTGACTGTTGTATTCAATCCCGATGCAATTTCTGTGTTTCATCAACACTCTGATAGTCCACAGATTACAGAATGCCACCAGATGTGCATCGGAAACTACTACTGGTCTTCCAGGGAACGATCAAAGCGTAGAAAGTTTGTGACATACCTCCCGTGGAGGAAGGTGCGCATTGTGACTGTTGTATTCTATCCCGATGCAGTTTCTGTGTTTCATCAACACTCTGATAGTCCACAGATTACAGAATGCCACCAGTTGTGCATCGGAAACTACTACTGGTCTTCCAGGGAACGATCACAGCGTGGACTGTTTGAGAATTACTCCCATGGAGGAAAGTGCGCATGGTGACTGTTGTATTCAATCCCGATGCAATATCTGTGTTTCATCAACACTCTGATAGTCCACAGATTACAAAATGCCACCAGATGTGAATCGGAAACTACTACTGGTCTTCCAGGTAACGATCAAAAGCGTAGACAGTTTGAGAATTACTCCCATGGAGGAAAGTGCGCATGGTCACTGTTGTATTCAATCCCGATGCAATTACTGTTTTTCATCAACACTCTGATAGTCCACAGATTACAGAATGCCCCGAGATGTGCATCGGAAACTACTACTACTCATCCAGGGAACGATCAAAGCGTAACTGTTTGAGACATACCTCCCATGGAGGAAAGTGCGCATGGTGACTGTTGTATTCAATCCCGATGCAATTTCTGTGTTTCATCAACACTCTGATAGTCCACAGATTACAGAATGCCACCAGATGTGCATCGGAAATTACTACTGGTCTCCTAGGGAATGATCAAAGCGTGGACTGATTGAGAATTACTCCCATGGAGGAAAGTGCGGATGGTGACTGTTGTATTCAATCCCGATGCAATTTCTGTTTTTCATCAACACTCTGATAGTCCACAGATTACAGAAAGCCACGAGATGTGCATCAGAAACTACTACTGGTCTTCCCGGGAACGAACAAAGCGTCGGCTCTTTGAGACATACCTCCCGTGGAGGAAAGTGGGCATGGTGACAGTTGTATTCAATCCCGATGCAATTTCTGTGTTTCATCAACACTCTGATAGTCCACAGAGTACAGAAAGCCTCAAGATGTACATCGGAAACTACTACTGGTCTTCCAGGGAACGATCAAAGCGTAGACCGTTAGAGACATTACTCCCATTGAGGAAAGTGCGCATGGTAACTGTTGTATTCAAAACCAGATGCAATTTCTGTGTTTCATCTACACTCTGATACACCACAGATTACAGAATGCCTAAAGATGTGCATCGGAAACCACTACTGGTCTTCCAGGGAACGTCAAAGCGTAGACTGTTGGAGACATTACTCCCATGGAGGAAAGTGCGCATGGTGACTGTTGTATTCAATCCCGATGATACTTCTGTGTTTCATCAACACTCTGATAGTCCACAGATTACAGAATGCATCCAGATGTGCATCGGAAACTACGACTGGTCTTCCAGGGAACGATCAAAGCGTAGACTGTTTGAGACATTACTTTTATGGAGGAATGTGCGCATGGTGACTGTTGAATGCAATCCCGATGGAATTTCTGTGTTTCATCAACACTCAGATAGTCCACAGATTACAGAATGCCTCCAGATGTTCATCGGAAATTACTACTGGTCTTCCAGGGAACGATCAAAGCGTAGACTGTTTGAGACATTACTCCCATGGAGGAATGTGTGCATGGTGACTGTTGTATTCAATCCCGATGCAATTTCCGTGTTTCATCAACACTCTGAAAATCCACAGATTACAGAATGCCTCCAGATGTGCATCGGAAACTACTACTGGTCTTCCAGGGAACGATCAAAGCGTAGACTGTTTGAGACATACCTCCCATGGAGGAAAGTGTTCATGGTGACTGTTATATTCAATCCCGATGCAATTTTAGTGTTTCATCAACACTTGAACAGTCCACAGATTACAGAATGCCACCAGATGTGCATCGGAAACTACTACTGGTCTTCCAGGTAACGATCAAAAGCGTAGATTGTTTGAGAATTACTCCCATGGAGGAAAGTGCGCATGGTCACTGTTGTATTCAATCCCGATGCAATTTCTGTTTTTCATCAACACTCTGATAGTCCACAGATTACAGAATGCCACGAGATGTGCATCGGAAACTACTACTGGTCTTAAAGGGAACGATCAAATCGAAGTCTGTTTGGGACATTACTCCCATGGAGGAAAGTGCGGATGGTGACTGTTGTATTCAATCCCGATGCAATTTCTGTGTTTCATCAAGACTCTGATAGTCCACAGATTACAGAATGCATCCAGATGTGCATCGGAAACTACTACTGGTCTTCCAGGGAACGATCAAAGCGTAGACTGTTTGAGACATTACTTTTATGGAGGAAGGTGCGCATGGTGACTGTTGAATTCAATCCCGAAGGAATTTCTGTGTTTCATCATCACTCTGATAGTCCACAGATTACAGAATGCCCCCAGATGTTCATCGGAAACTACTACTGGTCTTCCAGGGAACGATCAAAGCGTAGACTGTTTGAGACATTACTTTTATGGGGGAATGTGTGCATGGTGACAGTTGTATTCAATCCCGATGCAATTTCTATGTTTCATCAACACTCTGATAGTCCACAGATTACGGAAAGCCTCCAGATGTGCATCGGAAACTACTACTGGTCTTCCAGGGAACGATCAAAGCGTAGACTGTTAGAGACATTACTCCCATGGAGTAAAGTGCGCATGGTGACTGTTGTATTCAATCCCGATGCAATTTCTGTGTTTCATCAACACTCTGATAGTCCACAGATTACAGAATGCCTCCAGATGTGCAATTGAAACTTTTGCTGGTCTTCCAATGAACGATCAAAGCGTAGACTGTTTGAGACATTACTCCCATGGAGGAAACTGCGCATTGAGACTGTTGTATTCAATCCCGATGCAATTTCTGTGTTTCATCAACACTCTGATAGTCCACAGAGTACAGAAAGCCTCCAGATGTGCATCGGAAACTTCTACTGGTCTTCCAGGGAACGATCAAAGCGTAGACTGTTAGAAACATTACTCCCATGGAGGGAAGTGCGCATGGTAACTGTTGTATTCAATCCCGATGCAATTACTGTGTCTCATCAACACTCTGATAGTCTACACATTACAGAATGCTACCAGATGTGCATCGGAAACTACTACTGGTCTTCCAGGGAACGATCAAAGCGTAGATTGTTTGAGACATTACTCCCGTGGAAGAAAGTGCGCATGGTGACTGTTGTATTTAATCCCGATGCAATTTCTGTGTTTCATCAACACTCTAATAGTCCACAGATTACAGAATGCCTCCAGATGTTCGTCGGAAACTACTACTGGTCTTCCAGGGTACGATCAAATCGTAGACTGTTTGAGACATTACAACCGTGGAGCAAAGTGCGCGTGGTGTCTGTTGTATTCAATCCCGATGCAATTTCTTTGTTTCATCAACTCTCTGATAGTCCACAGATTACAGAATGCCTCCAGATGTTCATCGGAAACTACTACTGGTCTTCCAGGGAACGATCAAAGCGTAGACTGTTTGAGACATTACTTTTACGGAGGAATGTGCGAATGGTGACTGTTGTATTCAATCCCGATGCAATTTCTGTGTTTCATCAACACTCTGATACTCCACAGATTACAGAATGCCTCCAGATGTTAATCGGAAAATACTACTGGTCTTCCAGGGAACGATCAATTCGTAGACTGTTTGGGACATTACTCCCATGGAGGAAAGTGCGGATGGTGACTGTTGTATTCAATCCCGATGCAATTTCTGTGTTTCATTCACAGACTGATAGTCCACAGATTACAGAATGCCACCAGATGTGCATCGGAAGCTACTACTGGTCTTCCAGGTAACGATCAAAGCGTAGAAAGTTTGTGACATACCTCCCGTGGAGGAAGGTGCGCATTGTGACTGTTGTATTCTATCCCGATGCAATTTCTGTGTTTCATCAACACTCTGATAGTCCACAGATTACAGAATGCCACCAGTTGTGCATCGGAAACTACTACTGGTCTTCCAGGGAACGATCACAGCGTGGACTGTTTGAGAATTACTCCCATGGAGGAAAGTGCGCATGGTGACTGTTGTATTCAATCCCGATGCAATTTCTGTGTTTCATCAACACTCTGATAGTCCACAGATTACAGAATGCCACCAGATGTGCATCGGAAACTACTACTGGTCTTCCAGGTAACGATCAAAAGCGTAGACTGTTTGAGAATTACTCCCATGGAGGAAAGTGCGCATGGTCACTGTTGTATTCAATCCCGATGCAATTTCTGTTTTTCATCAACACTCTGATAGTCCACAGATTACAGAATGCCCCGAGATGTGCATCGGAAACTACTACTGGTCTTCCAGGGAACGATCAAATCGAAGACTGTTTGGGACATTACTCCCATGAAGGAAAGTGCGGATGGTGACTGTTGTATTCAATCCCGATGCAATTTCTGTGTTTCATCAACACTCTGATAGTCCACAGATTACAGAATCCCACCAGATGTGCATCGGAAACTACTACTACTCTTCCAGGGAACGACCAAAGCGTAACTGTTTGAGACATACCTCCCATGGAGGAAAGTACGCATGGTGACTGTTGTATTCAATCCCGATGCAATTTCTGTGTTTCATCAACACTCTGATAGTCCACAGATTACAGAATGCCACCAGATGTGCATCGTAAATTACTACTGGTCTCCTAGGGAACGATCAAAGCGTGGACTGATTGAGAATTACTCCCATGGAGGAAAGTGCGGATGGTGACTGTTGTATTCAATCCCGATGCAATTTCTGTGTTTCATCAACACTCTGATAGTCCACATATTGCAGAATGCATCCAGATGTGCATCGGAAACTTCTACTGGTCTTCCAGGGAAAGATCAAAGCGTAGACTGTTTGAGACATTACTCCCATGGAGGAAAGTTCGCATGGTGACTGTTGTATTCAATCCCGATGCAATTTCTGTGTTTCATCAACACTCTGATAGTCCACAGATTACAGAATGCCTCCAGATGTGCATCGGAAACTACTACTGGTCTTCCAGGGAACGATCAAAGCGTCGGCTCTTTGAGACATACCTTCCGTGGAGGAAAGTGCGCATGGTGACTGTCGTATTCAATCCCGATGCAATTTCTGTGTTTCATCAACACTCTGATAGTCCACAGAGTACAGAAAGCCTCCAGATGTACATCGGAAACTACTACTGGTCTTCCAGGGAACGATCAAAGCGTCGACTGTTAGAGACATTACTCCCATTGAGGAATGTGCGCATGGTAACTGTTGTATTCAAAACCAGATGCAATTTCTGTGTTTCATCTACACTCTGATACACCACAGATTACAGAATGCCTAAAGATGTGCATCGGAAACCACTACTGGTCTTCCAGGGAACGATCAAAGCGTAGACTGTTTGAGACATTACTCCCATGGAGGAAAGTGCGTATGGTAGCTGTTGAATTTAATCCCGATGCAATTTCTGTGTTTCATCAAAACTCTAATAGTCCACAGATTACAGAATGCCTCCAGATGTGCATCGGAAACTACTACTGGTCTTCCAGGGAACGATCAAAGCGTAGACTGTTTGAGACATTACTTTTATGGAGGAATGTGCTCATTGTGACTGTTGTATTCAATCCCGATGCAATTTCTGTGTTTCATCAACACTCTGAGAGTCCACAGATTACAGAATGCCTCAGATGTTAATCGGAAACTACTACTGGTCTTCCAGGGAACGATCAAAGCGTAGACTGTTTGGGACATTACTCCCATAGAGGAAAGTGCGCATGGTGACTGTTGTATTCAATCCCGATGCAATTTCTGTGTTTCATCAACACTCTGATAGTCCACAGATTACGGAAAGCCTCCAGATGTCCATCGGAAACTACTACTGGTCTTCCAGGCAACGATCAAAGCGTAGACTGTTAGAGACATTACTCCCATGGAGTAAAGTGCGCATGGAGACTGTTGTATTCAATCCCGATGCATTTTCTGTGCTTCATCAACACTCTGATAGTCCACAGATTACAGATTGCCACGAGATGTGCATCGGAAACTACTACTGGTCTTCCAGGGAACGATTAAAGCGTCGACTGTTTGAGACATACCGCCCGTGGAGGAAAGTGCGCATTGTGACTGTTGTATTTAATCCCGATGCAATTTCTTTGTTTTATCAATTCTCTGATAGTCCACAGATTACTGAATGCCTCCAGATGTTCATCGGAAACTACTACTGGTCTTCCAGGGAACGATCAAAGCGTAGACTGTTTGAGACATTACTTTTACGGAGGAATGTGCGAATGGTGACTGTTGTATTCAATATCGATGCAATTTCTGTGTTTCATCAACACTCTGATACTCCACAGATTACAGAATGCCTCCAGATGTTAATCGGAAAATACTACTGGTCTTCCAGGGAACGATCAATTCGTAGACTGTTTGGGACATTACTCCCATGGAGGAAAGTGCGGATGGTGACTGTTGTATTCAATCCCGATGCAATTTCTGTGTTTCATTCACAGACTGATAGTCCACAGATTACAGAATGCCACCAGATGTGCATCGGAAGCTACTACTGGTCTTCCAGGTAACGATCAAAGCGTAGAAAGTTTGTGACATACCTCCCGTGGAGGAAGGTGCGCATTGTGACTGTTGTATTCTATCCCGATGCAATTTCTGTGTTTCATCAACACTCTGATAGTCCACAGATTACAGAATGCCACCAGTTGTGCATCGGAAACTACTACTGGTCTTCCAGGGAACGATCACAGCGTGGACTGTTTGAGAATTACTCCCATGGAGGAAAGTGCGCATGGTGACTGTTGTATTCAATCCCGATGCAATTTCTGTGTTTCATCAACATTCTGATAGTCCACAGATTACAGAATGCCACCAGATGTGCATCGGAAACTACTACTGGTCTTCCAGGTAACGATCAAAAGCGTAGACTGTTTGAGAATTACTCCCATGGAGGAAAGTGCGCATGGTCACTGTTGTATTCAATCCCGATGCAATTTCTGTTTTTCATCAACACTCTGATAGTCCACAGATTACAGAATGCCCCGAGATGTGCATCGGAAACTACTACTGGTCTTCCAGGGAACGATCAAATCGAAGACTGTTTGGGACATTACTCCCATGGAGGAAAGTGCGGATGGTGACTGTTGTATTCAATCCCGATGCAATTTCTGTGTTTCATCAACACTCTGATAGTCCACAGATTACAGAATCCCACCAGATGTGCATCGGAAACTACTACTACTCTTCCAGGGAACGACCAAAGCGTAACTGTTTGAGACATACCTCCCATGGAGGAAAGTACGCATGGTGACTGTTGTATTCAATCCCGATGCAATTTCTGTGTTTCATCAACACTCTGATAGTCCACAGATTACAGAATGCCACCAGATGTGCATCGTAAATTACTACTGGTCTCCTAGGGAACGATCAAAGCGTGGACTGATTGAGAATTACTCCCATGGAGGAAAGTGCGGATGGTGACTGTTGTATTCAATCCCGATGCAATTTCTGTGTTTCATCAACACTCTGATAGTCCACATATTGCAGAATGCATCCAGATGTGCATCGGAAACTTCTACTGGTCTTCCAGGGAAAGATCAAAGCGTAGACTGTTTGAGACATTACTCCCATGGAGGAAAGTTCGCATGGTGACTGTTGTATTCAATCCCGATGCAATTTCTGTGTTTCATCAACACTCTGATAGTCCACAGATTACAGAATGCCTCCAGATGTGCATCGGAAACTACTACTGGTCTTCCAGGGAACGATCAAAGCGTCGGCTCTTTGAGACATACCTTCCGTGGAGGAAAGTGCGCATGGTGACTGTCGTATTCAATCCCGATGCAATTTCTGTGTTTCATCAACACTCTGATAGTCCACAGAGTACAGAAAGCCTCCAGATGTACATCGGAAACTACTACTGGTCTTCCAGGGAACGATCAAAGCGTCGACTGTTAGAGACATTACTCCCATTGAGGAATGTGCGCATGGTAACTGTTGTATTCAAAACCAGATGCAATTTCTGTGTTTCATCTACACTCTGATACACCACAGATTACAGAATGCCTAAAGATGTGCATTGGAAACCACTACTGGTCTTCCAGGGAACGATCAAAGCGTAGACTGTTTGAGACATTACTCGCATGGAGGAAAGTGCGTATGGTAGCTGTTGAATTTAATCCCGATGCAATTTCTGTGTTTCATCAACACTCTAATAGTCCACAGATTACAGAATGCCTCCAGATGTGCATCGGAAACTACTACTGGTCTTCCAGGGAACGATCAAAGCGTAGACTGTTTGAGACATTACTTTTATGGAGGAATGTGCTCATTGTGACTGTTGTATTCAATCCCGATGCAATATCTGTGTTTCATCAACACTCTGAGAGTCCACAGATTACAGAATGCCTCAGATGTTAATCGGAAACTACTACTGGTCTTCCAGGGAACGATCAAAGCGTAGACTGTTTGGGACATTACTCCCATAGAGGAAAGTGCGCATGGTGACTGTTGTATTCAATCCCGATGCAATTTCTGTGTTTCATCAACACTCTGATAGTCCACAGATTACGGAAAGCCTCCAGATGTCCATCGGAAACTACTACTGGTCTTCCAGGCAACGATCAAAGCGTAGACTGTTAGAGACATTACTCCCATGGAGTAAAGTGCGCATGGAGACTGTTGTATTCAATCCCGATGCATTTTCTGTGCTTCATCAACACTCTGATAGTCCACAGATTACAGATTGCCACGAGATGTGCATCGGAAACTACTACTGGTCTTCCAGGGAACGATTAAAGCGTCGACTGTTTGAGACATACCGCCCGTGGAGGAAAGTGCGCATTGTGACTGTTGTATTTAATCCCGATGCAATTTCTTTGTTTTATCAATTCTCTGATAGTCCACAGATTACTGAATGCCTCCAGATGTTCATCGGAAACTACTACTGGTCTTCCAGGGAACGATCAAAGCGTAGACTGTTTGAGACATTACTTTTACGGAGGAATGTGCAAATGGTGACTGTTGTATACAATCCCGATGCAATTTCTGTGTTTCATCAAAACTCTGATACTCCACAGATTACAGAACGCCTCCAGATGTTAATCGGAAAATACTACTGGTCTTCCGGGGAACGATCAAATCGTAGACTGTTTGTGACATTACTCCCATGGAGGAAAGTGCGGATGGTGACTGTTGTATTCAATCGCGATGCAATTTCTGTGTTTCATCAACACTCTGATAGTCCACAGATTACAGAATGCCACCAGATGTGCATCGGAAACTACTACTGGTCTTCCAGGGAACGATCAAAGCGTAGAGCGTTTGAGACATACCTCCCGTGGAGGAAAGTGCGCATTGTGACTGTTGTACTCTATCCCGATGCAATTTCTGTGTTTCATCAACACTCTGATAGTCCACAGATAACAGAATGCATCCAGATGTGCATCGGAAACTACTACTGGTCTTCCAGGGAACGATCACAGCATGGACTGTTTGAGAATTACTCCCAAGGAGGAAAGTGCGCATGGTGACTGTTGTATTCAATCCCGATGCATCTTCTGTGTTTCATCAACACTCTGATAGTCCACAGATTACAGAATGCATCCAGATGTGCATCGGGAACTACGACTGGTCTTCCAGGGAACGATCAAAGCGTAGACTGTTTGAGACATTACTTTTATGGAGGAATGTGCGCATGGTGACTGTTGAATTCAATCCCGATGGAATTTCTGTGTTTCATCAACACTCAGATAGTCCACAGATTACAGAATGCCTCCAGATGTTCATCGGAAATTACTACTGGTCTTCCAGGGAACGATCAAAGCGTAGACTGTTTGAGACATTACTCCCATGGAGGAATGTGTGCATGGTGACTTTTGTATTAAATCCCGATGCAATTTCTGTGTTTCATCAACACTCTGATAGTCCACAGAGTTCAGAAAGCCTCCAGATGTGCATTGGAAACTACTACTGGTCTTCCAGGGAACGATCAAAGCGTAGACTGTTAGAGACATTACTCCCATTGAGGAAAGTGCGCATGGTAACTGTTGTATTCAAAACCAGATGCAATTTCTGTGTTTCATCTACACTCTGATACACCACAGATTACAGAATGCCTAAAGATGTGCATCGGAAACCACTACTGGTCTTCCAGGGAACGATCAAAGCGTAGACTGTTTGAGACATTACTCCCATGGAGGAAAGTGCGTATGGTAGCTGTTGAATTTAATCCCGATGCAATTTCTGTGTTTCATCAACACTCTAATAGTCCACAGATTACAGAATGCCTCCAGATGTGCATCGGAAACTACTACTGGTCTTCCAGGGAACGATCAAAGCGTAGACTGTTTGAGACATTACTTTTATGGAGGAATGTGCTCATTGTGACCGTTGTATTCAATCCCGATGCAATTTCTGTGTTTCATCAACACTCTGAGAGTCCACAGATAACAGAATGCCTCCAGATGTTAAGCGGAAACTACTACTGGTCTTCCAGGGAACGATCAAAGCGTAGACTGTTTCGGACATTACTCCCATATAGGAAAGTGCGCATGGTGACTGTTGTATTCAATCCCGATGCAATTTCTGTGTTTCATCAACACTCTGATAGTCCACAGATTACAGAATGCCACTAGATCTGCTTAGGAAACTACTACTGGTCTTCCAGGGAACGATTAAAGCGTCGACTCTTTGAGACATACCTCCTGTGGAGGAAAGTGCGCATGGTGACTGTTGTATTTAATCCCGATGCAATTTCTTTGTTTTATCAATTCTCTGATAGTCCACAGATTACAGAATGCCTCCAGATGTTCATCGGAAACTACTACTGGTCTTCCAGGGAACGATCAAAGCGTAGACTGTTTGAGACATTACTTTTACGGAGGAATGTGCGAATGGTGACTGTTGTATTCAATCCCGATGCAATTTCTGTGTTTCATCAACACTCTCATACTCCACAGATTACAGAATGCCTCCAGATGTTAATCGGAAAATACTACTGGTCTTCCAGGGAACGATCAAATCGTAGACTGTTTGTGACATTACTCCCATGGAGGAAAGTGCGGATGGTGACTGTTGTATTCAATCGCGATGCAATTTCTGTGTTTCATCAACACTCTGATAGTCCTCAGATTACAGAATGCCACCAGATGTGCATCGGAAACTACTACTGGTCTTCCAGGGAACGATCAAAGCGTAGACCGTTTGAGACATACCTCCCGTGGAGGAAAGTGCGCATTGTGACTGTTGTACTCTATCCCGATGCAATTTCTGTGTTTCATCAACACTCTGATAGTCCACAGATTACAGAATGCATCCAGATGTTATTCGGAAACTACTACTGGTCTTCCAGGGAACGATCACAGCGTGGACTGTTTGAGAATTACTCCCATGGAGGAAAGTGCGCATGGTGACTGTTGTATTCAATCCCGATGCAATTTCTGTGTTTCATCAACACTCTGATAGTCCACAGATTACAGAATGCATCCAGATGTGCATCGGAAACTACGACTGGTCTTCCAGGGAACGATCAAAGCGTAGACTGTTGGAGACATTACTCCCATATAGGAAAGTGCGCATGGTGACTGTTGTATTCAATCCCGATGCTATTTCTATGTTTCATCATCACTCTGATAGTCCACAGATTACAGAATGCCTCCAGATGCTAATTGGAAACTACTACTGGTCTTCCAGGGAACGACCAAAGCGTAGACTGTTTGACACATTACTCCCATGGAGGAATGTGCTCATGGTGACTGTTGTATTCAATCCCGATGCAATATCTGTGTTTCATCAACACTCTGATACTCCACAGATTACAGAATGCCTCCAGATGTTAATCGGAAAATACTACTGGTCTTCCAGGGAACGATCAATTCGTAGACTGTTTGGGACATTACTCCCATGGAGGAAAGTGCGGATGGTGACTGTTGTATTCAATCCCGATGCAATTTCTGTGTTTCATTCACAGACTGATAGTCCACAGATTACAGAATGCCACCAGATGTGCATCGGAAGCTACTACTGGTCTTCCAGGTAACGATCAAAGCGTAGAAAGTTTGTGACATACCTCCCGTGGAGGAAGGTGCGCATTGTGACTGTTGTATTCTATCCCGATGCAATTTCTGTGTTTCATCAACACTCTGATAGTCCACAGATTACAGAATGCCACCAGTTGTGCATCGGAAACTACTACTGGTCTTCCAGGGAACGATCACAGCGTGGACTGTTTGAGAATTACTCCCATGGAGGAAAGTGCGCATGGTGACTGTTGTATTCAATCCCGATGCAATTTCTGTGTTTCATCAACACTCTGATAGTCCACAGATTACAGAATGCCACCAGATGTGCATCGGAAACTACTACTGGTCTTCCAGGTAACGATCAAAAGCGTAGACTGTTTGAGAATTACTCCCATGGAGGAAAGTGCGCATGGTCACTGTTGTATTCAATCCCGATGCAATTTCTGTTTTTCATCAACACTCTGATAGTCCACAGATTACAGAATGCCCCGAGATGTGCATCGGAAACTACTACTGGTCTTCCAGGGAACGATCAAATCGAAGACTGTTTGGGACATTACTCCCATGGAGGAAAGTGCGGATGGTGACTGTTGTATTCAATCCCGATGCAATTTCTGTGTTTCATCAACACTCTGATAGTCCACAGATTACAGAATCCCACCAGATGTGCATCGGAAACTACTACTACTCTTCCAGGGAACGACCAAAGCGTAACGGTTTGAGACATACCTCCCATGGAGGAAAGTACGCATGGTGACTGTTGTATTCAATCCCGATGCAATTTCTGTGTTTCATCAACACTCTGATAGTCCACAGATTACAGAATGCCACCAGATGTGCATCGGAAATTACTACTGGTCTCCTAGGGAGCGATCAAAGCGTGGACTGATTGAGAATTACTCCCATGGAGGAAAGTGCGGATGGTGACTGTTGTATTCAATCCCGATGCAATTTCTGTGTTTCATCAACACTCTGATAGTCCACATATTGCAGAATGCATCCAGATGTGCATCGGAAACTTCTACTGGTCTTCCAGGGAACGATCAAAGCGTCGACTGTTAGAGACATTACTCCCATTGAGGAATGTGCGCATGGTAACTGTTGTATTCAAAACCAGATGCAATTTCTGTGTTTCATCTACACTCTGATACACCACAGATTACAGAATGCCTAAAGATGTGCATCGGAAACCACTACTGGTCTTCCAGGGAACGATCAAAGCGTAGACAGTTTGAGACATTACTCGCATGGAGGAAAGTGCGTATGGTAGCTGTTGAATTTAATCCCGATGCAATTTCTGTGTTTCATCAACACTCTAATAGTCCACAGATTACAGAATGCCTCCAGATGTGCATCGGAAACTACTACTGGTCTTCCAGGGAACGATCAAAGCGTAGACTGTTTGAGACATTACTTTTATGGAGGAATGTGCTCATTGTGACTGTTGTATTCAATCCCGATGCAATTTCTGTGTTTCATCAACACTCTGAGAGTCCACAGATTACAGAATGCCTCAGATGTTAATCGGAAACTACTACTGGTCTTCCAGGGAACGATCAAAGCGTAGACTGTTTGGGACATTACTCCCATAGAGGAAAGTGCGCATGGTGACTGTTGTATTCAATCCCGATGCAATTTCTGTGTTTCATCAACACTCTGATAGTCCACAGATTACGGAAAGCCTCCAGATGTCCATCGGAAACTACTACTGGTCTTCCAGGCAACGATCAAAGCGCTGACTGTTAGAGACATTACTCCCATGGAGTAAAGTGCGCATGGAGACTGTTGTATTCAATCCCGATGCATTTTCTGTGCTTCATCAACACTCTGATAGTCCACAGATTACAGATTGCCACGAGATGTGCATCGGAAACTACTACTGGTCTTCCAGAGAACGATTAAAGCGTCGACTGTTTGAGACATACCGCCCGTGGAGGAAAGTGCGCATTGTGACTGTTGTATTTAATCCCGATGCAATTTCTTTGTTTTATCAATTCTCTGATAGTCCACAGATTACTGAATGCCTCCAGATGTTCATCGGAAACTACTACTGGTCTTCCAGGGAACGATCAAAGCGTAGACTGTTTGAGACATTACTTTTACGGAGGAATGTGCAAATGGTGACTGTTGTATACAATCCCGATGCAATTTCTGTGTTTCATCAAAACTCTGATACTCCACAGATTACAGAACGCCTCCAGATGTTAATCGGAAAATACTACTGGTCTTCCGGGGAACGATCAAATCGTAGACTGTTTGTGACATTACTCCCATGGAGGAAAGTGCGGATGGTGACTGTTGTATTCAATCGCGATGCAATTTCTGTGTTTCATCAACACTCTG
The DNA here is from genome assembly GCF_023897955.1 of Schistocerca gregaria. NCBI lineage: Eukaryota > Metazoa > Arthropoda > Insecta > Orthoptera > Acrididae > Schistocerca > Schistocerca gregaria. Next base: position 1,250,743 of record NW_026061699.1, read on the forward strand.
ATAGTCCACAGATTACAGAATGCCACCAGATGTGCATCGGAAACTACTACTGGTCTTCCAGGGAACGATCAAAGCGTAGAGCGTTTGAGACATACCTCCCGTGGAGGAAAGTGCGCATTGTGACTGTTGTACTCTATCCCGATGCAATATCTGTGTTTCATCAACACTCTGATAGTCCACAGATAACAGAATGCATCCAGATGTGCATCGGAAAATACTACTGGTCTTCCAGGGAACGATCACAGCATGGACTGTTTGAGAATTACTCCCAAGGAGGAAAGTGCGCATGGTGACTGTTGTATTCAATCCCGATGCATCTTCTGTGTTTCATCAACACTCTGATAGTCCACAGATTACAGAATGCATCCAGATGTGCATCGGGAACTACGACTGGTCTTCCAGGGAACGATCAAAGCGTAGACTGTTTGAGACATTACTTTTATGGAGGAATGTGCGCATGGTGACTGTTGAATTCAATCCCGATGGAATTTCTGTGTTTCATCAACACTCAGATAGTCCACAGATTACAGAATGCCTCCAGATGTTCATCGGAAATTACTACTGGTCTTCCAGGGAACGATCGAAGCGTAGACTGTTTGAGACATTACTCCCATGGAGGAATGTGTGCATGGTGACTTTTGTATTAAATCCCGATGCAATTTCTGTGTTTCATCAACACTCTGATAGTCCACAGAGTTCAGAAAGCCTCCAGATGTGCATTGGAAACTACTACTGGTCTTCCAGGGAACGATCAAAGCGTAGACTGTTAGAGACATTACTCCCATTGAGGAAAGTGCGCATGGTAACTGTTGTATTCAAAACCAGATGCAATTTCTGTGTTTCATCTACACTCTGATACACCACAGATTACAGAATGCCTAAAGATGTGCATCGGAAACCACTACTGGTCTTCCAGGGAACGATCAAAGCGTAGATTGTTTGAGACATTACTCCCATGGAGGAAAGTGCGTATGGTAGCTGTTGAATTTAATCCCGATGCAATTTCTGTGTTTCATCAACACTCTAATAGTCCACAGATTACAGAATGCCTCCAGATGTGCATCGGAAACTACTACTGGTCTTCCAGGGAACGATCAAAGCGTAGACTGTTTGAGACATTACTTTTATGGAGGAATGTGCTCATTGTGACCGTTGTATTCAATCCCGATGCAATTTCTGTGTTTCATCAACACTCTGAGAGTCCACAGATTACAGAATGCCTCCAGATGTTAAGCGGAAACTACTACTGGTCTTCCAGGGAACGATCAAAGCGTAGACTGTTTCGGACATTACTCCCATATAGGAAAGTGCGCATGGTGACTGTTGTATTCAATCCCGATGCAATTTCTGTGTTTCATCAACACTCTGATAGTCCACAGATTACAGAATGCCACTAGATCTGCTTAGGAAACTACTACTGGTCTTCCAGGGAACGATTAAAGCGTCGACTCTTTGAGACATACCTCCTGTGGAGGAAAGTGCGCATGGTGACTGTTGTATTTAATCCCGATGCAATTTCTTTGTTTTATCAATTCTCTGATAGTCCACAGATTACAGAATGCCTCCAGATGTTCATCGGAAAGTACTACTGGTCTTCCAGGGAACGATCAAAGCGTAGACTGTTTGAGACATTACTTTTACGGAGGAATGTGCGAATGGTGACTGTTGTATTCAATCCCGATGCAATTTCTGTGTTTCATCAACACTCTCATACTCCACAGATTACAGAATGCCTCCAGATGTTAATCGGAAAATACTACTGGTCTTCTAGGGAACGATCAAATCGTAGACTGTTTGTGACATTACTCCCATGGAGGAAAGTGCGGATGGTGACTGTTGTATTCAATCGCGATGCAATTTCTGTGTTTCATCAACACTCTGATAGTCCTCAGATTACAGAATGCCACCAGATGTGCATCGGAAACTACTACTGGTCTTCCAGGGAACGATCAAAGCGTAGACCGTTTGAGACATACCTCCCGTGGAGGAAAGTGCGCATTGTGACTGTTGTACTCTATCCCGATGCAATTTCTGTGTTTCATCAACACTCTGATAGTCCACAGATTACAGAATGCATCCAGATGTTATTCGGAAACTACTACTGGTCTTCCAGGGAACGATCACAGCGTGGACTGTTTGAGAATTACTCCCATGGAGGAAAGTGCGCATGGTGACTGTTGTATTCAATCCCGATGCAATTTCTGTGTTTCATCAACACTCTGATAGTCCACAGATTACAGAATGCATCCAGATGTGCATCGGAAACTACGACTGGTCTTCCAGGGAACGATCAAAGCGTAGACTGTTGGAGACATTACTCCCATATAGGAAAGTGCGCATGGTGACTGTTGTATTCAATCCCGATGCTATTTCTATGTTTCATCATCACTCTGATAGTCCACAGATTACAGAATGCCTCCAGATGCTAATTGGAAACTACTACTGGTCTTCCAGGGAACGACCAAAGCGTAGACTGTTTGACACATTACTCCCATGGAGGAAAGTGCGCATGGTGACTGTTGTATTCAATCCCGATGCAATATCTGTGTTTCATCAACACTCTGATAGTCCACAAATTACAGAATGCATCCAGATTTGCATCGGAAACTACGACTGGTCTTCCAGGGAACGATCAAAGCGTAGACTGTTTGAGACATTACTTTTATGGAGGATTGTGCGCATGGTGACTGTTGAATTCGATCCCGATGGAATTTCTGTGTTTCATCATCACTCTGATAGTCCACAGATTACAGAATGCCTCCAGATGTTCATCGGAAACTACTACTGGTCTTCCAGGGAACGATCAAAGCGTAGACTGTTTAAGACATTACTTTTATGGGGGAATGTGTGCATGGTGACAGTTGTATTCAATCCCGATGCAATTTCTATGTTTCATCAACACTCTGATAGTCCACAGATTACGGAAAGCCTCCAGATGTGCATCGGAAACTACTACTGGTCTTCCAGGGAACGATCAAAGCGTAGACTGTTAGAGACATTACTCCCATGGAGTAAAGTGCGCATGGTGACTGTTGTATTCAATCCCGATGCAATTTCTGTGTTTCATCAACACTCTGATAGTCCACAGATTACAGAATGCATCCAGATGTGCATCGGAAACTACTACTGGTCTTCCAGGGAACGATCAAAGCGTAGACTGTTTGAGACATACCTCCCATGGAGGAAAGTGTTCATGGTGACTGTTATATTCAATCCCGATGCAATTTTAGTGTTTCATCAACACTTGAACAGTCCACAGATTACAGAATGCATCCAGATGTGCATCGGAAACTACGACTGGTCTTCCAGGGAACGATCAAAGCGTAGACTGTTTGAGACATACCTCCCATGGAGGAAAGTGTTCATGGTGACTGTTATATTCAATCCCGATGCAATTTTAGTGTTTCATCAACACTTGAACAGTCCACAGATTACAGAATGCCACCAGATGTGCATCGGAAACTACTACTGGTCTTCCAGGTAACGATCAAAAGCGTAGATTGTTTGAGAATTACTCCCATGGAGAAAGTGCGCATGGTCACTGTTGTATTCAATCCCGATGCAATTTCTGTTTTTCATCAACACTCTGATAGTCCACAGATTACAGAATGCCACGAGATGTGCATCGGAAACTACTACTGGTCTTAAAGGGAACGATCAAATCAAAGTCTGTTTGGGACATTACTCCCATGGAGGAAAGTGCGGATGGTGACTGTTGTATTCAATCCCGATGCAATTTCTGTGTTTCATCAACACTCTGACAGTCCACAGATTACAGAATCCCACCAGATGTGCATCGGAAACTACTACTACTCTTCCAGGGAACGATCAAAGCGTAACTGTTTGAGACATACCTCCCATGGAGGAAAGTGCGCATGGTGACTGTTGTATTCAATCCCGATGCAATTTCTGTGTTTCATCAACACTCTGATAGTCCACAGATTACAGAATGCCACCAGATGTGCATCGGAAATTGCTACTGGTCTCCTAAGAACGATCAAAGCGTGGACTGATTGAGAATTACTCCCATGGAGGAAAGTGCGGATGGTGACTGTTGTATTCAATCCCGATGCAATTTCTGTGTTTCATCAACACTCTGATAGTCCACAGATTACAGAATGCATCCAGATGTGCATCGGAAACTTCTACTGGTCTTCCAGGGAAAGATCAAAGCATAGACTGTTTGAGACACTACTCCCATGGAGGAAAGTTCGCATGGTGAATGTTGTATTCAATCCCAATGCAATTTCTGTGTTTCATCAACACTCTGATAGTCCACAGAGTACAGAAAGCCTCCAGATGTGCATCGGAAACTACTACTGGTCTTCCAGGGAACGATCAAAGCGTAGACTGTTAGAGACATTACTCCCATTGAGGAAAGTGCGCATGGTAACTGTTGTATTCAAAACCAGATGCAATTTCTGTGTTTCATCTACACTCTGATACACCACAGATTACAGAATGCCAAAAGATGTGCATCGGAAACCACTACTAGTCTTCCAGGGAACGATCAAAGCGTAGACTGTTTGAGACATTACTCCCATGGAGGAAAGTGCGTATGGTAGCTGTTGAATTTAATCAAGATGCAATTTCTGTGTTTCATCAACACTCTAATAGTCCACAGATTACAGAATGCCTCCAGATGTGCATCGGAAACTACTACTGGTCTTCCAGGGAACGATCAAAGCGTAGACTGTTTGGGACATTACTCCCATATAGGAAAGTGCGCATGGTGACTGTTGTATTCAATCCCGATGCAATTTCTGTGTTTCATCAACACTCTGATAGTCCACAGATTACGGAAAGCCTCCAGATGTCCATCGGAAACTACTACTGGTCTTCCAGGCAACGATCAAAGCGTAGACTGTTAGAGACATTACTCCCATGGAGTAAAGTGCGCATGGAGACTGTTGTATTTAATCCCGATGCAATTTCTGTGTTTCATCAACACTCTGATAGTCCACAGATTACAGAATGCCTCCAGATGTGCATCGGAAACTACTACTGGTCTTTCAGGGGAACGATCAAAGCGTAAACTCTTTGAGACATTCCTCCCATGGAGGAAAGTGCGCATGGTAACTGTTGTAATAAATCCCGATGCATTTTCTGTGCTTCATCAACACTCTGATAGCCCACAGATTACAGATTGCCACGAGATGTGCATCGGAAACTACTACTGGTCTGCCAGGGAACGATCAAAGCGTAGACCGTTTGAGACATACCTCCCGTGGAGGAAAGTGCGCATTGTGACTGTTGTATTCTATCCCGATGCAATTTCTGTGTTTCATCAACACTCTGATAGTCCACAGATTACAGAATGCCACCAGATCTGCATCGGAAACTACTACTGGTCTTCCAGGGAACGATCACAGCGTGGACTGTTTCATAATTACTCCCATGGAGGAAAGTGGGGATGGTGACTGTTGTATTCAATCCCGATGCAATTTCTGTGTTTCATCAACACTCTGATAGTCCACAGACTACAGAATCCCACCAGATGTGCATCGGAAACTACTACTACTCTTCCAGGGAACGATCAAAGCGTAACTGTTTGAGACATACCTCCCATGGAGGAAAGTGCGCATGGTGACTGTTGTATTTAATCCCGATGCAATTTCTGTGTTTCATCAACACTCTGATAGTCCACAGATTACAGAATGCCACCAGATGTGCATCGGAAATTACTACTGGTCTCCTAGGGAACGATCAAAGCGTGGACTGATTGAGAATTACTCCCATGGAGGAAAGTGCGGATGGTGACTGTTGTATTCAATCCCGATGCAATTTCTGTGTTTCATCAACACTCTGATAGTCCACATATTACAGAATGCATCCAGATGTGCATCGGAAACTTCTACTGGTCTTCCAGGGAAAGATCAAAGCGTAGACTGTTTGAGACATTACTCCCATGGAGGAAAGTTCGCATGGTGACTGTTGTATTCAATCCCGATGCAATTTCTGTGTTTCATCAACACTCTGATAGTCCACAGATTACAGAATGCCTCCAGATGTGCATCGGAAACTACTACTGGTCTTCCAGGGAACGATCAAAGCGTAGACTGTTTGAGATTTTACTTTTATGGAGGAATATGCGCATGGTGACTGTTGTATTCAATCCCGATGTAATATCTGTGTTTCATCAACACTCTGATAGTCCACAGATTACAGAATGCCTCCAGATGTGCATCGGAAACTACTACTGGTCTTTCAGGTAACGATCAAAGCGTAAACTCTTTAAGACATTACTCCCATGGAGGAAAGTGCGCATCGTAACTGTTGTATTCAATCCTGTAGCATTTTCTGTGTTTCATCAACACTCTGATAGTCCACAGATTACAGAAAGCCACGAGATGTGCATCAGAAACTACTACTGGTCTTCCCGGGAACGATCAAAGCGTCGGCACTTTGAGACATAACTCCCGTGGAGGAAAGTGCGCATGGTGACTGTTGTATTCAATCCCGATGCAATTTCTGTGTTTCATCAATACTCTGATAGTCCACAGAGTACAGAAAGCCTCCAGATGTGCATCGGAAACTACTACTGGTCTTCCAGGGAACGATCAAAGCGTAGACTGTTAGAGACATTACTCCCATTGTGGAAAGTGCGCATGGTAACTGTTGTATTCAAAACCAGATGCAATTTCTGTGTTTCATCTACTCTCTGATACACCACAGATTACAGAATGCCTAAAGATGTGCATCGGAAACCACTACTGGTCTTCCAGGGAATGATCAAAGCGTAGACTGTTTGAGACATTACTCCCATGGAGGAAAGTGCGTATGGTAGCTGTTGAATTTAATCCCGATGCAATTTCTGTGTTTCATCAACACTCTAATAGTGCACAGATTACAGAATGCCTCCAGATGTGCATCGGAAACTACTACTGGTCTTCCAGGGAACGATCAAAGCGTAGACTGTTTGAGACATTACTTTTATGGAGGAAAGTGCTCATTGTGACTGTTGTATTCAATCCCGATGCAATTTCTGTGTTTCATCAACACTCTGAGAGTCCACAGATTACAGAATGCCTCCAGATGTTAATCGGAAACTACTACTGGTCTTCCACGGAACGATCAAAGCGTAGACTGTTTGGGACATTACTCCCATGGAGTAAAGTGCGCATGGAGACTGTTGTATTCAATCCCGATGCAATTTCTGTGTTTCATCAACACTCTGTAAGTCCACAGATTACAGAATGCCACCAGATGTGCATCGGAAACTACTACTGGTCTTTCAGGGAACGATCAAAGCGTAATCTCTTTGAGACATTCCTCCCATGGAGGAAAGTGCGCATGGTAACTGTTGTAATAAATCCCGATGCATTTTCTGTGCCTCATCAACACTCTGATAGTCCACAGATTACAGATTGCCACGAGATGTGCATCGGAAACTACTACTGGTCTTCCAGGGAACGATTAAAGCGTCGACTGTTTGAGACATACCTCCCGTGGAGGAAAGTGCGCATTGCGACTGTTGTATTTAATCCCGATGCAATTTCTTTGTTTTATCAATTCTCTGATAGTCCACAGATTACAGAATGCCACCAGATGTGCATCGGAAACTACTACTGGTCTTCCAGGGAACGATCAAAGCGTAGACCGTTTGAGACATACCTCCCGTGGAGGAAAGTGCGCATTGTGACTGTTGTACTCTATCCCGATGCAATTTCTGTGTTTCATCAACACTCTGATAGTCCACAGATTACAGAATGCATCCAGATGTGCATCGGAAACTACTACTGGTCTTCCAGGGAACGATCACAGCATGGACTGTTTGAGAATTACTCCCATGGAGGAAAGTGCGCATGGTGACTGTTGTATTCAATCCCGATGCAATTTCTGTGTTTCATCAACACTCTGATAGTCCACAGATTACAGAATGCATCCAGATGTGCATCGGAAACTACGACTGGTCTTCCAGGGAACGATCAAAGGGTAGACTGTTTGAGACTTTACTTTTATGGAGGGATGTGCTCATGGTGACTGTTGAATTCAATCCCGATGGAATTTCTGTGTTTCATCAACACTCAGATAATCCACAGATTACAGAATGCCTCCAGATGTTCATCGGAAATTACTACTGGTCTTCCAGGAAACGATCAAAGCGTAGACTGTTTGAGACATTACTCCCATGGAGGAATGTGTGCATGGTGACTGTTGTATTCAATCCCGATGCAATTTCCGTGTTTCATCAACACTCTGAAAATCCACAGATTACAGAATGCCTCCAGATGTGCATCGGAAACTACTACTGGTCTTCCAGGGAACGATCAAAGCGTAGACTGTTTGAGACATACCTCCCATGGAGGAAAGTGTTCATGGTGACTGTTATATTCAATCCCGATGCAATTTTAGTGTTTCATCAACACTTGAACAGTCCACAGATTACAGAATGCCACCAGATGTGCATCGGAAACTACTACTGGTCTTCCAGGTAACGATCAAAAACGTAGATTGTTTGAGAATTACTCTTATGGAGGAAAGTGCGCATGGTCACTGTTGTATTCAATCCCGATGCAATTTCTGTTTTTCATCAACACTCTGATAGTCCACAGATTACAGAATGCCACGAGATGTGCATCGGAAACTACTACTGGTCTTAAAGGGAACGATCAAATCGAAGTCTGTTTGGGACATTACTCCCATGGAGGAAAGTGGGGATGGTGACTGTTGTATTCAATCCCGATGCAATTTCTGTGTTTCATCAACACTCTGATAGTCCGCAGATTACAGAATCCCACCAGATGTGCATTGGAAACTACTACTACTCTTTCAGGGAACGATCAAAGCGTAACTGTTTGAGACATACCTCCCATGGAGGAAAGTGCGCATGGTGACTGTTGTATTCAATCCCGATGTAATTTCTGTGTTTCATCAACACTCTGATAGTCCACAGATTACAGAATGCCACCAGATGTGCATCGGAAATTACTACTGTTCTCCTAAGAACGATCAAAGCGTGGACTGATTGAGAATTACTCCCATGGAGGAAAGTGCGGGTGGTGACTGTTGTATTCATTCCCGATGCAATTTCTGTGTTTCATCAACACTCTGATAGTCCACAGATTACAGAATGCATCCAGATGTGCATCGGAAACTTCTACTGGTCTTCCAGGGAAAGATCAAAGCATAGACTGTTTGAGACATTACTCCCATGGAGGAAAGTTCGCATGGTGACTGTTGTATTCAATCCCGATGCAATTTCTGTGTTTCATCAACACTCTGATAGTCCACAGATTACAGAAAGCCTCCAGATGTACATCGGAAACTACTACTGGTCTTCCAGGGAACGATCAAAGCGTAGACTGTTAGAGACATTACTCCCATTGAGGAAAGTGCGCATGGTAACTGTTGTATTCAAAACCAGATGCAATTTCTGTGTTTCATCTACAGTCTGATACACCACAGATTACAGAATGCCTAAAGATGTGCATCGGAAACCACTACTGGTCTTCCAGGGAACGATCAAAGCGTAGACTGTTTGAGACATTACTCCCATGGAGGAAAGTGCGTATGGTAGCTGTTGAATTTAATCCCGATGCAATTTCTGTGTTTCATCAACACTCTAATAGTCCACAGATTACAGAATGCCTCCAGATGCGCATCGGAAACTAGTACTGGTCTTCCAGGGAACGATCAGAGCGTAGACTGTTTGAGACATTACTTTTATGGAGGAATGTGCTCATTGTGACTGTTGTATTCAATCCCGATGCAATTTCTGTGTTTCATCAACACTCTGAGAGTCCACAGATTACAGAATGCCTCCAGATGTTAAGCGGAAACTACTACTGGTCTTTCAGGGAACGATCAAAGCGTAAACTCTTTGAGACATTCCTCCCATGGAGGAAAGTGCGCATGGTGACTGTTGTATTTAATCCCGATGCAATTTCTGTGTTTCATCAACACTCTGATAGTCCACAGATTACAGAATGCCACCAGATGTGCATCGGAAATTACTACTGGTCTCCTAGGGAACGATCAAAGCGTGGACTGATTGAGAATTACTCCCATGGAGGAAAGTGCGGATGGTGACTGTTGTATTCAATCCCGATGCAATTTCTGTGTTTCATCAACACTCTGATAGTCCACATATTACAGAATGCATCCAGATGTGCATCGGAAACTTCTACTGGTCTTCCAGGGAAAGATCAAAGCGTAGACTGTTTGAGACATTACTCCCATGGAGGAAAGTTCGCATGGTGACTGTTGTATTCAATCCCGATGCAATTTCTGTGTTTCATCAACACTCTGATAGTCCACAGATTACAGAATGCCTCCAGATGTGCATCGGAAACTACTACTGGTCTTCCAGGGAACGATCAAAGCGTAGACTGTTTGAGATTTTACTTTTATGGAGGAATATGCGCATGGTGACTGTTGTATTCAATCCCGATGTAATATCTGTGTTTCATCAACACTCTGATAGTCCACAGATTACAGAATGCCTCCAGATGTGCATCGGAAACTACTACTGGTCTTTCAGGTAACGATCAAAGCGTAAACTCTTTAAGACATTACTCCCATGGAGGAAAGTGCGCATCGTAACTGTTGTATTCAATCCTGTAGCATTTTCTGTGTTTCATCAACACTCTGATAGTCCACAGATTACAGAAAGCCACGAGATGTGCATCAGAAACTACTACTGGTCTTCCCGGGAACGATCAAAGCGTCGGCACTTTGAGACATACCTCCCGTGGAGGAAAGTGCGCATGGTGACTGTTGTATTCAATCCCGATGCAATTTCTGTGTTTCATCAACACTCTGATAGTCCACAGATTACAGAATGCATCCAGATGTGCATCGGAAACTACGACTGGTCTTCCAGGGAACGATCAAAGGGTAGACTGTTTGAGACTTTACTTTTATGGAGGGATGTGCTCATGGTGACTGTTGAATTCAATCCCGATGGAATTTCTGTGTTTCATCAACACTCAGATAATCCACAGATTACAGAATGCCTCCAGATGTTCATCGGAAATTACTACTGGTCTTCCAGGAAACGATCAAAGCGTAGACTGTTTGAGACATTACTCCCATGGAGGAATGTGTGCATGGTGACTGTTGTATTCAATCCCGATGCAATTTCCGTGTTTCATCAACACTCTGAAAATCCACAGATTACAGAATGCCTCCAGATGTGCATCGGAAACTACTACTGGTCTTCCAGGGAACGATCAAAGCGTAGACTGTTTGAGACATACCTCCCATGGAGGAAAGTGTTCATGGTGACTGTTATATTCAATCCCGATGCAATTTTAGTGTTTCATCAACACTTGAACAGTCCACAGATTACAGAATGCCACCAGATGTGCATCGGAAACTACTACTGGTCTTCCAGGTAACGATCAAAAACGTAGATTGTTTGAGAATTACTCCCATGGAGGAAAGTGCGCATGGTCACTGTTGTATTCAATCCCGATGCAATTTCTGTTTTTCATCAACACTCTGATAGTCCACAGATTACAGAATGCCACGAGATGTGCATCGGAAACTACTACTGGTCTTAAAGGGAACGATCAAATCGAAGTCTGTTTGGGACATTACTCCCATGGAGGAAAGTGGGGATGGTGACTGTTGTATTCAATCCCGATGCAATTTCTGTGTTTCATCAACACTCTGATAGTCCGCAGATTACAGAATCCCACCAGATGTGCATTGGAAACTACTACTACTCTTTCAGGGAACGATCAAAGCGTAACTGTTTGAGACATACCTCCCATGGAGGAAAGTGCGCATGGTGACTGTTGTATTCAATCCCGATGTAATTTCTGTGTTTCATCAACACTCTGATAGTCCACAGATTACAGAATGCCACCAGATGTGCATCGGAAATTACTACTGTTCTCCTAAGAACGATCAAAGCGTGGACTGATTGAGAATTACTCCCATGGAGGAAAGTGCGGGTGGTGACTGTTGTATTCATTCCCGATGCAATTTCTGTGTTTCATCAACACTCTGATAGTCCACAGATTACAGAATGCATCCAGATGTGCATCGGAAACTTCTACTGGTCTTCCAGGGAAAGATCAAAGCATAGACTGTTTGAGACATTACTCCCATGGAGGAAAGTTCGCATGGTGACTGTTGTATTCAATCCCGATGCAATTTCTGTGTTTCATCAACACTCTGATAGTCCACAGATTACAGAAAGCCTCCAGATGTACATCGGAAACTACTACTGGTCTTCCAGGGAACGATCAAAGCGTAGACTGTTAGAGACATTACTCCCATTGAGGAAAGTGCGCATGGTAACTGTTGTATTCAAAACCAGATGCAATTTCTGTGTTTCATCTACAGTCTGATACACCACAGATTACAGAATGCCTAAAGATGTGCATCGGAAACCACTACTGGTCTTCCAGGGAACGATCAAAGCGTAGACTGTTTGAGACATTACTCCCATGGAGGAAAGTGCGTATGGTAGCTGTTGAATTTAATCCCGATGCAATTTCTGTGTTTCATCAACACTCTAATAGTCCACAGATTACAGAATGCCTCCAGATGCGCATCGGAAACTAGTACTGGTCTTCCAGGGAACGATCAGAGCGTAGACTGTTTGAGACATTACTTTTATGGAGGAATGTGCTCATTGTGACTGTTGTATTCAATCCCGATGCAATTTCTGTGTTTCATCAACACTCTGAGAGTCCACAGATTACAGAATGCCTCCAGATGTTAAGCGGAAACTACTACTGGTCTTTCAGGGAACGATCAAAGCGTAAACTCTTTGAGACATTCCTCCCATGGAGGAAAGTGCGCATGGTGACTGTTGTATTTAATCCCGATGCAATTTCTGTGTTTCATCAACACTCTGATAGTCCACAGATTACAGAATGCCACCAGATGTGCATCGGAAATTACTACTGGTCTCCTAGGGAACGATCAAAGCGTGGACTGATTGAGAATTACTCCCATGGAGGAAAGTGCGGATGGTGACTGTTGTATTCAATCCCGATGCAATTTCTGTGTTTCATCAACACTCTGATAGTCCACATATTACAGAATGCATCCAGATGTGCATCGGAAACTTCTACTGGTCTTCCAGGGAAAGATCAAAGCGTAGACTGTTTGAGACATTACTCCCATGGAGGAAAGTTCGCATGGTGACTGTTGTATTCAATCCCGATGCAATTTCTGTGTTTCATCAACACTCTGATAGTCCACAGATTACAGAATGCCTCCAGATGTGCATCGGAAACTACTACTGGTCTTCCAGGGAACGATCAAAGCGTAGACTGTTTGAGATTTTACTTTTATGGAGGAATATGCGCATGGTGACTGTTGTATTCAATCCCGATGTAATATCTGTGTTTCATCAACACTCTGATAGTCCACAGATTACAGAATGCCTCCAGATGTGCATCGGAAACTACTACTGGTCTTTCAGGTAACGATCAAAGCGTAAACTCTTTAAGACATTACTCCCATGGAGGAAAGTGCGCATCGTAACTGTTGTATTCAATCCTGTAGCATTTTCTGTGTTTCATCAACACTCTGATAGTCCACAGATTACAGAAAGCCACGAGATGTGCATCAGAAACTACTACTGGTCTTCCCGGGAACGATCAAAGCGTCGGCACTTTGAGACATACCTCCCGTGGAGGAAAGTGCGCATGGTGACTGTTGTATTCAATCCCGATGCAATTTCTGTGTTTCATCAATACTCTGATAGTCCACAGAGTACAGAAAGCCTCCAGATGTGCATCGGAAACTACTACTGGTCTTCCAGGGAACGATCAAAGCGTAGACTGTTAGAGACATTACTCCCATTGTGGAAAGTGCGCATGGTAACTGTTGTATTCAAAACCAGATGCAATTTCTGTGTTTCATCTACTCTCTGATACACCACAGATTACAGAATGCCTAAAGATGTGCATCGGAAACCACTACTGGTCTTCCAGGGAATGATCAAAGCGTAGACTGTTTGAGACATTACTCCCATGGAGGAAAGTGCTCATTGTGACTGTTGTATTCAATCCCGATGCAATTTCTGTGTTTCATCAACACTCTGAGAGTCCACAGATTACAGAATGCCTCCAGATGTTAATCGGAAACTACTACTGGTCTTCCACGGAACGATCAAAGCGTAGACTGTTTGGGACATTACTCCCATGGAGTAAAGTGCGCATGGAGACTGTTGTATTCAATCCCGATGCAATTTCTGTGTTTCATCAACACTCTGTAAGTCCACAGATTACAGAATGCCACCAGATGTGCATCGGAAACTACTACTGGTCTTTCAGGGAACGATCAAAGCGTAATCTCTTTGAGACATTCCTCCCATGGAGGAAAGTGCGCATGGTAACTGTTGTAATAAATCCCGACGCATTTTCTGTGCCTCATCAACACTCTGATAGTCCACAGATTACAGATTGCCACGAGATGTGCATCGGAAACTACTACTGGTCTTCCAGGGAACGATTAAAGCGTCGACTGTTTGAGACATACCTCCCGTGGAGGAAAGTGCGCATTGCGACTGTTGTATTTAATCCCGATGCAATTTCTTTGTTTTATCAATTCTCTGATAGTCCACAGATTACAGAATGCCACCAGATGTGCATCGGAAACTACTACTGGTCTTCCAGGGAACGATCAAAGCGTAGACCGTTTGAGACATACCTCCCGTGGAGGAAAGTGCGCATTGTGACTGTTGTACTCTATCCCGATGCAATTTCTGTGTTTCATCAACACTCTGATAGTCCACAGATTACAGAATGCATCCAGATGTGCATCGGAAACTACTACTGGTCTTCCAGGGAACGATCACAGCATGGACTGTTTGAGAATTACTCCCATGGAGGAAAGTGCGCATGGTGACTGTTGTATTCAATCCCGATGCAATTTCTGTGTTTCATCAACACTCTGATAGTCCACAGATTACAGAATGCATCCAGATGTGCATCGGAAACTACGACTGGTCTTCCAGGGAACGATCAAAGGGTAGACTGTTTGAGACTTTACTTTTATGGAGGGATGTGCTCATGGTGACTGTTGAATTCAATCCCGATGGAATTTCTGTGTTTCATCAACACTCAGATAATCCACAGATTACAGAATGCCTCCAGATGTTCATCGGAAATTACTACTGGTCTTCCAGGAAACGATCAAAGCGTAGACTGTTTGAGACATTACTCCCATGGAGGAATGTGTGCATGGTGACTGTTGTATTCAATCCCGATGCAATTTCCGTGTTTCATCAACACTCTGAAAATCCACAGATTACAGAATGCCTCCAGATGTGCATCGGAAACTACTACTGGTCTTCCAGGGAACGATCAAAGCGTAGACTGTTTGAGACATACCTCCCATGGAGGAAAGTGTTCATGGTGACTGTTATATTCAATCCCGATGCAATTTTAGTGTTTCATCAACACTTGAACAGTCCACAGATTACAGAATGCCACCAGATGTGCATCGGAAACTACTACTGGTCTTCCAGGTAACGATCAAAAACGTAGATTGTTTGAGAATTACTCCCATGGAGGAAAGTGCGCATGGTCACTGTTGTATTCAATCCCGATGCAATTTCTGTTTTTCATCAACACTCTGATAGTCCACAGATTACAGAATGCCACGAGATGTGCATCGGAAACTACTACTGGTCTTAAAGGGAACGATCAAATCGAAGTCTGTTTGGGACATTACTCCCATGGAGGAAAGTGGGGATGGTGACTGTTGTATTCAATCCCGATGCAATTTCTGTGTTTCATCAACACTCTGATAGTCCGCAGATTACAGAATCCCACCAGATGTGCATTGGAAACTACTACTACTCTTTCAGGGAACGATCAAAGCGTAACTGTTTGAGACATACCTCCCATGGAGGAAAGTGCGCATGGTGACTGTTGTATTCAATCCCGATGTAATTTCTGTGTTTCATCAACACTCTGATAGTCCACAGATTACAGAATGCCACCAGATGTGCATCGGAAATTACTACTGTTCTCCTAAGAACGATCAAAGCGTGGACTGATTGAGAATTACTCCCATGGAGGAAAGTGCGGGTGGTGACTGTTGTATTCATTCCCGATGCAATTTCTGTGTTTCATCAACACTCTGATAGTCCACAGATTACAGAATGCATCCAGATGTGCATCGGAAACTTCTACTGGTCTTCCAGGGAAAGATCAAAGCATAGACTGTTTGAGACATTACTCCCATGGAGGAAAGTTCGCATGGTGACTGTTGTATTCAATCCCGATGCAATTTCTGTGTTTCATCAACACTCTGATAGTCCACAGATTACAGAAAGCCTCCAGATGTACATCGGAAACTACTACTGGTCTTCCAGGGAACGATCAAAGCGTAGACTGTTAGAGACATTACTCCCATTGAGGAAAGTGCGCATGGTAACTGTTGTATTCAAAACCAGATGCAATTTCTGTGTTTCATCTACAGTCTGATACACCACAGATTACAGAATGCCTAAAGATGTGCATCGGAAACCACTACTGGTCTTCCAGGGAACGATCAAAGCGTAGACTGTTTGAGACATTACTCCCATGGAGGAAAGTGCGTATGGTAGCTGTTGAATTTAATCCCGATGCAATTTCTGTGTTTCATCAACACTCTAATAGTCCACAGATTACAGAATGCCTCCAGATGCGCATCGGAAACTAGTACTGGTCTTCCAGGGAACGATCAGAGCGTAGACTGTTTGAGACATTACTTTTATGGAGGAATGTGCTCATTGTGACTGTTGTATTCAATCCCGATGCAATTTCTGTGTTTCATCAACACTCTGAGAGTCCACAGATTACAGAATGCCTCCAGATGTTAAGCGGAAACTACTACTGGTCTTTCAGGGAACGATCAAAGCGTAAACTCTTTGAGACATTCCTCCCATGGAGGAAAGTGCGCATTGTGACTGTTGTACTCTATCCCGATGCAATTTCTGTGTTTTATCAACACTCTGATAGTCCACAGATTACAGAATGCATCCAGATGTGCATCGGAAACTACTACTGGTCTTCCAGGGAACGATCACAGCGTGGACTGTTTGAGAATTACTCCCATGGAGGAAAGTGCGCATGGTGACTGTTGTATTCAATCCCGATGCAATTTCTGTGTTTCATCAACACTCTGATAGTCCACAGATTACAGAATGCATCCAGATGTGCATCGGAAACTACGACTGGTCTTCCAGGGAACGATCAAAGCGTAGACTGTTTGAGACATTACTTTTATGGAGGAATGTGCGCATGGTGACTGTTGAATTCAATCCCGATGGAATTTCTGTGTTTCATCAACACTCAGATAGTCCACAGATTACAGAATGCCTCCAGATGTTCATCGGAAATTACTACTGGTCTTCCAGGGAACGATCAAAGCGTAGACTGTTTGAGACATTACTCCCATGGAGGAATGTGTGCATGGTGACTGTTGTATTCAATCCCGATGCAATTTTAGTGTTTCATCAACACTTGAACAGTCCACAGATTACAGAATGCATCCAGATGTGCATCGGAAACTACGACTGGTCTTCCAGGGAACGATCAAAGCGTAGACTGTTTGAGACATACCTCCCATGGAGGAAAGTGTTCATGGTGACTGTTATATTCAATCCCGATGCAATTTTAGTGTTTCATCAACACTTGAACAGTCCACAGATTACAGAATGCCACCAGATGTGCATCGGAAACTACTACTGGTCTTCCAGGTAACGATCAAAAGCGTAGATTGTTTGAGAATTACTCCCATGGAGAAAGTGCGCATGGTCACTGTTGTATTCAATCCCGATGCAATTTCTGTTTTTCATCAACACTCTGATAGTCCACAGATTACAGAATGCCACGAGATGTGCATCGGAAACTACTACTGGTCTTAAAGGGAACGATCAAATCGAAGTCTGTTTGGGACATTACTCCCATGGAGGAAAGTGCGGATGGTGACTGTTGTATTCAATCCCGATGCAATTTCTGTGTTTCATCAACACTCTGATAGTCCACAGATTACAGAATCCCACCAGATGTGCATCGGAAACTACTACTACTCTTCCAGGGAACGATCAAAGCGTAACTGTTTGAGACATACCTCCCATGGAGGAAAGTGCGCATGGTGACTGTTGTATTCAATCCCGATGCAATTTCTGTGTTTCATCAACACTCTGATAGTCCACAGATTACAGAATGCCACCAGATGTGCATCGGAAATTGCTACTGGTCTCCTAAGAACGATCAAAGCGTGGACTGATTGAGAATTACTCCCATGGAGGAAAGTGCGGATGGTGACTGTTGTATTCAATCCCGATGCAATTTCTGTGTTTCATCAACACTCTGATAGTCCACAGATTACAGAATGCATCCAGATGTGCATCGGAAACTTCTACTGGTCTTCCAGGGAAAGATCAAAGCATAGACTGTTTGAGACACTACTCCCATGGAGGAAAGTTCGCATGGTGAATGTTGTATTCAATCCCAATGCAATTTCTGTGTTTCATCAACACTCTGATAGTCCACAGAGTACAGAAAGCCTCCAGATGTGCATCGGAAACTACTACTGGTCTTCCAGGGAACGATCAAAGCGTAGACTGTTAGAGACATTACTCCCATTGAGGAAAGTGCGCATGGTAACTGTTGTATTCAAAACCAGATGCAATTTCTGTGTTTCATCTACACTCTGATACACCACAGATTACAGAATGCCAAAAGATGTGCATCGGAAACCACTACTAGTCTTCCAGGGAACGATCAAAGCGTAGACTGTTTGAGACATTACTCCCATGGAGGAAAGTGCGTATGGTAGCTGTTGAATTTAATCCCGATGCAATTTCTGTGTTTCATCAACACTCTAATAGTCCACAGATTACAGAATGCCTCCAGATGTGCATCGGAAACTACTACTGGTCTTCCAGGGAACGATCAAAGCGTAGACTGTTTGGGACATTACTCCCATATAGGAAAGTGCGCATGGTGACTGTTGTATTCAATCCCGATGCAATTTCTGTGTTTCATCAACACTCTGATAGTCCACAGATTACAGAATGCCACCAGATCTGCATCGGAAACTACTACTGGTCTTCCAGGGAACGATTAAAGCGTCGACTGTTTGAGACATACCTCCCGTGGAGGAAAGTGCGCATGGTGACTGTTGTATTTAATCCCGATGCAATTTCTTTGTTTTATCAATTCTCTGATAGTCCACAGATTACAGAATGCCTCCAGATGTTCATCGGAAACTACTAGTGGTCTTCCAGGGAACGATCATAGAGTAGACTGTTTGAGACATTACTTTTACGGAGGAATGTGCGAATGGTGACTGTTGTATTCAATCCCGATGCAATTTCTGTGTTTCATCAACACTCTGATACTCCACAGATTACAGAATGCCTCCAGATGTTAACCGGAAAATACTACTGGTCTTCCAGGGAACGATCAAATCGTAGACTCTTTGTGACATTACTCCCATGGAGGAAAGTGCGGATGGTGACTGTTGTAATCAATCGCGATGCAATTTCTGTGTTTCATCAACACTCTGATAGTCCACAGATTACAGAATGCCACCAGATGTGCATCGGAAACTACTACTGGTCTTCCAGGGAACGATCAAATCATAGACCGTTTGAGACATACCTCCCGTGGAGGAAAGTGCGCATTGTGACTGTTGTACTTTATCCCGATGCAATTTCTGTGTTTCATCAACACTCTGATAGTCCACAGATTACAGAATGCATCCAGATGTGCATCGGAAACTACGACTTTTCTTCCAGGGAACGATCAAAGCGTAGACTGTTTGAGACATACCTCCCATGGAGGAAAGTGTTCATGGTGACTGTTATATTCAATCCCGATGCAATTTTAGTGTTTCATCAACACTTGAACAGTCCACAGATTACAGAAAGCCACCAGTTGTGCATCGGAAACTACTACTGGTCTTCCAGGGAACGATCACAGCGTGGACTGTTTCATAATTACTCCCATGGAGGAAAGTGCGCATGGTGACTGTTGTATTCAACCCCGATGCAATTTCTGTGTTTCATCAACACTCTGATAGTCCACAGATTACAGAGTGCCACCAGATGTGCATCGGAAACTACTACTGGTCTTCCAGGTAACGATCAAAAGCGTAGACTGTTTGAGAATTACTCCCATGGAGGAACGTGCGCATGGTCACTGTTGTATTCAATCCCGATGCAATTTCTGTTTTTCATCAACACTCTGATAGTACACAGCTTACAGAATGCCCCGAGATGTGCATCGGAAACTACTACTGGTCTTCCAGGGAACGATCAAATCGAAGACTGTTTGGGACATTACTCGCATGGAGGAAAGTGGGGATGGTGACTGTTGTATTCAATCCCGATGCAATTTCTGTGTTTCATCAACACTCTGATAGTCCACAGACTACAGAATCCCACCAGATGTGCATCGGAAACTACTACTACTCTTCCAGGGAACGATCAAAGCGTAACTGTTTGAGACATACCTCCCATGGAGGAAAGTGCGCATGGTGACTGTTGTATTTAATCCCGATGCAATTTCTGTGTTTCATCAACACTCTGATAGTCCACAGATTACAGAATGCCACCAGATGTGCATCGGAAATTACTACTGGTCTCCTAGGGAACGATCAAAGCGTGGACTGATTGAGAATTACTCCCATGGAGGAAAGTGCGGATGGTGACTGTTGTATTCAATCCCGATGCAATTTCTGTGTTTCATCAACACTCTGATAGTCCACATATTACAGAATGCATCCAGATGTGCATCGGAAACTTCTACTGGTCTTCCAGGGAAAGATCAAAGCGTAGACTGTTTGAGACATTACTCCCATGGAGGAAAGTTCGCATGGTGACTGTTGTATTCAATCCCGATGCAATTTCTGTGTTTCATCAACACTCTGATAGTCCACAGATTACAGAATGCCTCCAGATGTGCATCGGAAACTACTACTGGTCTTCCAGGGAACGATCAAAGCGTAGACTGTTTGAGATTTTACTTTTATGGAGGAATATGCGCATGGTGACTGTTGTATTCAATCCCGATGTAATATCTGTGTTTCATCAACACTCTGATAGTCCACAGATTACAGAATGCCTCCAGATGTGCATCGGAAACTACTACTGGTCTTCCAGGGAACGATCAAAGCGTAGACTGTTAGAGACATTACTCCCATTGAGGAAAGTGCGCATGGTAACTGTTGTATTCAAAACCAGATGCAATTTCTGTGTTTCATCTACAGTCTGATACACCACAGATTACAGAATGCCTAAAGATGTGCATCGGAAACCACTACTGGTCTTCCAGGGAACGATCAAAGCGTAGACTGTTTGAGACATTACTCCCATGGAGGAAAGTGCGTATGGTAGCTGTTGAATTTAATCCCGATGCAATTTCTGTGTTTCATCAACACTCTAATAGTCCACAGATTACAGAATGCCTCCAGATGCGCATCGGAAACTAGTACTGGTCTTCCAGGGAACGATCAGAGCGTAGACTGTTTGAGACATTACTTTTATGGAGGAATGTGCTCATTGTGACTGTTGTATTCAATCCCGATGCAATTTCTGTGTTTCATCAACACTCTGAGAGTCCACAGATTACAGAATGCCTCCAGATGTTAAGCGGAAACTACTACTGGTCTTTCAGGGAACGATCAAAGCGTAAACTCTTTGAGACATTCCTCCCATGGAGGAAAGTGCGCATTGTGACTGTTGTACTCTATCCCGATGCAATTTCTGTGTTTTATCAACACTCTGATAGTCCACAGATTACAGAATGCATCCAGATGTGCATCGGAAACTACTACTGGTCTTCCAGGGAACGATCACAGCGTGGACTGTTTGAGAATTACTCCCATGGAGGAAAGTGCGCATGGTGACTGTTGTATTCAATCCCGATGCAATTTCTGTGTTTCATCAACACTCTGATAGTCCACAGATTACAGAATGCATCCAGATGTGCATCGGAAACTACGACTGGTCTTCCAGGGAACGATCAAAGCGTAGACTGTTTGAGACATTACTTTTATGGAGGAATGTGCGCATGGTGACTGTTGAATTCAATCCCGATGGAATTTCTGTGTTTCATCAACACTCAGATAGTCCACAGATTACAGAATGCCTCCAGATGTTCATCGGAAATTACTACTGGTCTTCCAGGGAACGATCAAAGCGTAGACTGTTTGAGACATTACTCCCATGGAGGAATGTGTGCATGGTGACTGTTGTATTCAATCCCGATGCAATTTTAGTGTTTCATCAACACTTGAACAGTCCACAGATTACAGAATGCATCCAGATGTGCATCGGAAACTACGACTGGTCTTCCAGGGAACGATCAAAGCGTAGACTGTTTGAGACATACCTCCCATGGAGGAAAGTGTTCATGGTGACTGTTATATTCAATCCCGATGCAATTTTAGTGTTTCATCAACACTTGAACAGTCCACAGATTACAGAATGCCACCAGATGTGCATCGGAAACTACTACTGGTCTTCCAGGTAACGATCAAAAGCGTAGATTGTTTGAGAATTACTCCCATGGAGAAAGTGCGCATGGTCACTGTTGTATTCAATCCCGATGCAATTTCTGTTTTTCATCAACACTCTGATAGTCCACAGAGTACAGAATGCCACGAGATGTGCATCGGAAACTACTACTGGTCTTAAAGGGAACGATCAAATCGAAGTCTGTTTGGGACATTACTCCCATGGAGGAAAGTGCGGATGGTGACTGTTGTATTCAATCCCGATGCAATTTCTGTGTTTCATCAACACTCTGATAGTCCACAGATTACAGAATCCCACCAGATGTGCATCGGAAACTACTACTACTCTTCCAGGGAACGATCAAAGCGTAACTGTTTGAGACATACCTCCCATGGAGGAAAGTGCGCATGGTGACTGTTGTATTCAATCCCGATGCAATTTCTGTGTTTCATCAACACTCTGATAGTCCACAGATTACAGAATGCCACCAGATGTGCATCGGAAATTGCTACTGGTCTCCTAAGAACGATCAAAGCGTGGACTGATTGAGAATTACTCCCATGGAGGAAAGTGCGGATGGTGACTGTTGTATTCAATCCCGATGCAATTTCTGTGTTTCATCAACACTCTGATAGTCCACAGATTACAGAATGCATCCAGATGTGCATCGGAAACTTCTACTGGTCTTCCAGGGAAAGATCAAAGCATAGACTGTTTGAGACACTACTCCCATGGAGGAAAGTTCGCATGGTGAATGTTGTATTCAATCCCAATGCAATTTCTGTGTTTCATCAACACTCTGATAGTCCACAGAGTACAGAAAGCCTCCAGATGTGCATCGGAAACTACTACTGGTCTTCCAGGGAACGATCAAAGCGTAGACTGTTAGAGACATTACTCCCATTGAGGAAAGTGCGCATGGTAACTGTTGTATTCAAAACCAGATGCAATTTCTGTGTTTCATCTACACTCTGATACACCACAGATTACAGAATGCCAAAAGATGTGCATCGGAAACCACTACTAGTCTTCCAGGGAACGATCAAAGCGTAGACTGTTTGAGACATTACTCCCATGGAGGAAAGTGCGTATGGTAGCTGTTGAATTTAATCCCGATGCAATTTCTGTGTTTCATCAACACTCTAATAGTCCACAGATTACAGAATGCCTCCAGATGTGCATCGGAAACTACTACTGGTCTTCCAGGGAACGATCAAAGCGTAGACTGTTTGGGACATTACTCCCATATAGGAAAGTGCGCATGGTGACTGTTGTATTCAATCCCGATGCAATTTCTGTGTTTCATCAACACTCTGATAGTCCACAGATTACAGAATGCCACCAGATCTGCATCGGAAACTACTACTGGTCTTCCAGGGAACGATTAAAGCGTCGACTGTTTGAGACATACCTCCCGTGGAGGAAAGTGCGCATGGTGACTGTTGTATTTAATCCCGATGCAATTTCTTTGTTTTATCAATTCTCTGATAGTCCACAGATTACAGAATGCCTCCAGATGTTCATCGGAAACTACTAGTGGTCTTCCAGGGAACGATCATAGAGTAGACTGTTTGAGACATTACTTTTACGGAGGAATGTGCGAATGGTGACTGTTGTATTCAATCCCGATGCAATTTCTGTGTTTCATCAACACTCTGATACTCCACAGATTACAGAATGCCTCCAGATGTTAACCGGAAAATACTACTGGTCTTCCAGGGAACGATCAAATCGTAGACTCTTTGTGACATTACTCCCATGGAGGAAAGTGCGGATGGTGACTGTTGTAATCAATCGCGATGCAATTTCTGTGTTTCATCAACACTCTGATAGTCCACAGATTACAGAATGCCACCAGATGTGCATCGGAAACTACTACTGGTCTTCCAGGGAACGATCAAATCATAGACCGTTTGAGACATACCTCCCGTGGAGGAAAGTGCGCATTGTGACTGTTGTACTTTATCCCGATGCAATTTCTGTGTTTCATCAACACTCTGATAGTCCACAGATTACAGAATGCATCCAGATGTGCATCGGAAACTACGACTTTTCTTCCAGGGAACGATCAAAGCGTAGACTGTTTGAGACATACCTCCCATGGAGGAAAGTGTTCATGGTGACTGTTATATTCAATCCCGATGCAATTTTAGTGTTTCATCAACACTTGAACAGTCCACAGATTACAGAAAGCCACCAGTTGTGCATCGGAAACTACTACTGGTCTTCCAGGGAACGATCACAGCGTGGACTGTTTCATAATTACTCCCATGGAGGAAAGTGCGCATGGTGACTGTTGTATTCAACCCCGATGCAATTTCTGTGTTTCATCAACACTCTGATAGTCCACAGATTACAGAGTGCCACCAGATGTGCATCGGAAACTACTACTGGTCTTCCAGGTAACGATCAAAAGCGTAGACTGTTTGAGAATTACTCCCATGGAGGAACGTGCGCATGGTCACTGTTGTATTCAATCCCGATGCAATTTCTGTTTTTCATCAACACTCTGATAGTACACAGCTTACAGAATGCCCCGAGATGTGCATCGGAAACTACTACTGGTCTTCCAGGGAACGATCAAATCGAAGACTGTTTGGGACATTACTCGCATGGAGGAAAGTGGGGATGGTGACTGTTGTATTCAATCCCGATGCAATTTCTGTGTTTCATCAACACTCTGATAGTCCACAGACTACAGAATCCCACCAGATGTGCATCGGAAACTACTACTACTCTTCCAGGGAACGATCAAAGCGTAACTGTTTGAGACATACCTCCCATGGAGGAAAGTGCGCATGGTGACTGTTGTATTTAATCCCGATGCAATTTCTGTGTTTCATCAACACTCTGATAGTCCACAGATTACAGAATGCCACCAGATGTGCATCGGAAATTACTACTGGTCTCCTAGGGAACGATCAAAGCGTGGACTGATTGAGAATTACTCCCATGGAGGAAAGTGCGGATGGTGACTGTTGTATTCAATCCCGATGCAATTTCTGTGTTTCATCAACACTCTGATAGTCCACATATTACAGAATGCATCCAGATGTGCATCGGAAACTTCTACTGGTCTTCCAGGGAAAGATCAAAGCGTAGACTGTTTGAGACATTACTCCCATGGAGGAAAGTTCGCATGGTGACTGTTGTATTCAATCCCGATGCAATTTCTGTGTTTCATCAACACTCTGATAGTCCACAGATTACAGAATGCCTCCAGATGTGCATCGGAAACTACTACTGGTCTTCCAGGGAACGATCAAAGCGTAGACTGTTTGAGATTTTACTTTTATGGAGGAATATGCGCATGGTGACTGTTGTATTCAATCCCGATGTAATATCTGTGTTTCATCAACACTCTGATAGTCCACAGATTACAGAATGCCTCCAGATGTGCATCGGAAACTACTACTGGTCTTTCAGGTAACGATCAAAGCGTAAACTCTTTAAGACATTACTCCCATGGAGGAAAGTGCGCATCGTAACTGTTGTATTCAATCCTGTAGCATTTTCTGTGTTTCATCAACACTCTGATAGTCCACAGATTACAGAAAGCCACGAGATGTGCATCAGAAACTACTACTGGTCTTCCCGGGAACGATCAAAGCGTCGGCACTTTGAGACATACCTCCCGTGGAGGAAAGTGCGCATGGTGACTGTTGTATTCAATCCCGATGCAATTTCTGTGTTTCATCAATACTCTGATAGTCCACAGAGTACAGAAAGCCTCCAGATGTGCATCGGAAACTACTACTGGTCTTCCAGGGAACGATCAAAGCGTAGACTGTTAGAGACATTACTCCCATTGTGGAAAGTGCGCATGGTAACTGTTGTATTCAAAACCAGATGCAATTTCTGTGTTTCATCTACAGTCTGATACACCACAGATTACAGAATGCCTAAAGATGTGCATCGGAAACCACTACTGGTCTTCCAGGGAACGATCAAAGCGTAGACTGTTTGAGACATTACTCCCATGGAGGAAAGTGCGTATGGTAGCTGTTGAATTTAATCCCGATGCAATTTCTGTGTTTCATCAACACTCTAATAGTACACAGATTACAGAATGCCTCCAGATGTTAATCGGAAACTACTACTGGTCTTCCAGGGAACGATCAAAGCGTAGACTGTTTGGGACATTACTCCCATGGAGTAAAGTGCGCATGGAGACTGTTGTATTCAATCCCGATGCAATTTCTGTGTTTCATCAACACTCTGTAAGTCCACAGATTACAGAATGCATCCAGATGTGCATCGGAAACTACGACTGGTCTTCCAGGGAACGATCAAAGGGTAGACTGTTTGAGACATTACTTTTATGGAGGGATGTGCTCATGGTGACTGTTGAATTCAATCCCGATGGAATTTCTGTGTTTCATCAACACTCAGATAATCCACAGATTACAGAATGCCTCCAGATGTTCATCGGAAATTACTACTGGTCTTCCAGGGAACGATCAAAGCGTAGACTGTTTGAGACATTACTCCCATGGAGGAATGTGTGCATGGTGACTGTTGTATTCAATCCCGATGCAATTTCCGTGTTTCATCAACACTCTGAAAATCCACAGATTACAGAATGCCTCCAGATGTGCATCGGAAACTACTACTGGTCTTCCAGGGAACGATCAAAGCGTAGACTGTTTGAGACATACCTCCCATGGAGGAAAGTGTTCATGGTGACTGTTATATTCAATCCCGATGCAATTTTAGTGTTTCATCAACACTTGAACAGTCCACAGATTACAGAATGCCACCAGATGTGCATCGGAAACTACTACTGGTCTTCCAGGTAACGATCAAAAACGTAGATTGTTTGAGAATTCTCCCATGGAGGAAAGTGCGCATGGTCACTGTTGTATTCAATCCCGATGCAATTTCTGTTTTTCATCAACACTCTGATAGTCCACAGATTACAGAATGCCACGAGATGTGCATCGGAAACTACTACTGGTCTTAAAGGGAACGATCAAATCGAAGTCTGTTTGGGACATTACTCCCATGGAGGAAAGTGGGGATGGTGACTGTTGTATTCAATCCCGATGCAATTTCTGTGTTTCATCAACACTCTGATAGTCCGCAGATTACAGAATCCCACCAGATGTGCATTGGAAACTACTACTACTCTTTCAGGGAACGATCAAAGCGTAACTGTTTGAGACATACCTCCCATGGAGGAAAGTGCGCATGGTGACTGTTGTATTCAATCCCGATGTAATTTCTGTGTTTCATCAACACTCTGATAGTCCACAGATTACAGAATGCCACCAGATGTGCATCGGAAATTACTACTGTTCTCCTAAGAACGATCAAAGCGTGGACTGATTGAGAATTACTCCCATGGAGGAAAGTGCGGGTGGTGACTGTTGTATTCATTCCCGATGCAATTTCTGTGTTTCATCAACACTCTGATAGTCCACAGATTACAGAATGCATCCAGATGTGCATCGGAAACTTCTACTGGTCTTCCAGGGAAAGATCAAAGCATAGACTGTTTGAGACATTACTCCCATGGAGGAAAGTTCGCATGCTGACTGTTGTATTCAATCCCGATGCAATTTCTGTGTTTCATCAACACTCTGATAGTCCACAGATTACAGAAAGCCTCCAGATGTACATCGGAAACTACTACTGGTCTTCCAGGGAACGATCAAAGCGTAGACTGTTAGAGACATTACTCCCATTGAGGAAAGTGCGCATGGTAACTGTTGTATTCAAAACCAGATGCAATTTCTGTGTTTCATCTACAGTCTGATACACCACAGATTACAGAATGCCTAAAGATGTGCATCGGAAACCACTACTGGTCTTCCAGGGAACGATCAAAGCGTAGACTGTTTGAGACATTACTCCCATGGAGGAAAGTGCGTATGGTAGCTGTTGAATTTAATCCCGATGCAATTTCTGTGTTTCATCAACACTCTAATAGTCCACAGATTACAGAATGCCTCCAGATGCGCATCGGAAACTACTACTGGTCTTCCAGGGAACGATCAGAGCGTAGACTGTTTGAGACATTACTTTTATGGAGGAATGTGCTCATTGTGACTGTTGTATTCAATCCCGATGCAATTTCTGTGTTTCATCAACACTCTGAGAGTCCACAGATTACAGAATGCCTCCAGATGTTAAGCGGAAACTACTACTGGTCTTTCAGGGAACGATCAAAGCGTAAACTCTTTGAGACATTCCTCCCATGGAGGAAAGTGCGCATTGTGACTGTTGTACTCTATCCCGATGCAATTTCTGTGTTTTATCAACACTCTGATAGTCCACAGATTACAGAATGCATCCAGATGTGCATCGGAAACTACTACTGGTCTTCCAGGGAACGATCACAGCGTGGACTGTTTGAGAATTACTCCCATGGAGGAAAGTGCGCATGGTGACTGTTGTATTCAATCCCGATGCAATTTCTGTGTTTCATCAACACTCTGATAGTCCACAGATTACAGAATGCATCCAGATGTGCATCGGAAACTACGACTGGTCTTCCAGGGAACGATCAAAGCGTAGACTGTTTGAGACATTACTTTTATGGAGGAATGTGCGCATGGTGACTGTTGAATTCAATCCCGATGGAATATCTGTGTTTCATCAACACTCAGATAGTCCACAGATTACAGAATGCCTCCAGATGTTCATCGGAAATTACTACTGGTCTTCCAGGGAACGATCAAAGCGTAGACTGTTTGAGACATTACTCCCATGGAGGAATGTGTGCATGGTGACTGTTGTATTCAATCCCGATGCAATTTCCGTGTTTCATCAACACTCTGAAAATCCACAGATTACAGAATGCCTCCAGATGTACATGGGAAACTACTACTGGTCTTCCAGGGAACGATCAAAGCGTAGACTGTTTGAGACATACCTCCCATGGAGGAATGTGTTCATGGTGACTGTTATATTCAATCCCGATGCAATTTTAGTGTTTCATCAACACTTGAACAGTCCACAGATTACAGAATGCCACCAGATGTGCATCGGAAACTACTACTGGTCTTCCAGATAACGATCAAAAGCGTAGACTGTGTGAGAATTACTCCCATGGAGGAAAGCGCGCATGGTGACTGTTGTATTCAATCCCGATGCAATTTCTGTGTTTCATCAACACTCTGATACTCCACATATTACAGTATGCCTCGCAATGTGCATCGGAAACTACTACTGGTCTTCCAGGGAACGATCAAAGCGTAGACTGTGTGAGAATTACTCCCATTGAGAAAAGTGCGCATGGTGACTGTTGTATTCAGTCCCGATGCAATTTCTGTGTTTCATCAACACTCTGATAGTCCACAGATTACAGAATGCCTCCAGATGTGCTTTGGAAACTACTACTGCACTTCCAGGAAACGATCAAAGCGTAGACTGTTTGAGACATTACTTTTATGGAGGAATGTGCGCATGGTGACTGTTGTATTCAATTCCGATGCATTTTCTGTGTTTCATCAACACTCTGATAGTCCACAGATTACAGAATGCCACGAGATGTGCATCGGAAACTACTACTGGTCTTCCAGGGATCGATCAAAGCGTAAACTCTGTGAAACACTACACCCATGGAGGAAAGTGCGCATGGTGACTGTTGTATTCAATCCCGATGCAATGTCTGTGTTTCATCAACACTCTGATAGTCCACAGATTACAGAATGCCTCCCGATGTGCATCGGAAACTACTACTGATCTTCCAGGGAACGATCAAAGCGTAGACTGTTTGGGACATTACTCCCATGGAGGAAAGTGCGCATGGTGACTGTTGTATTCAATCCCGATGCAATTTCTGTTTTTCGTCAACACTCTGATAGTCCACAGATTACGGAAATCCTCCAGATGTGCATTGGAAACTACTACTGGTCTTCCAGGGAACGATCAAAACGTAGACTGTTAGAGACATCACTCCCATGGAGTAAAGTGCGCATGGTGACTGTTGTATTCAATCCCGATGCAATTTCTGTGTTTCATCAACACTCCAATAGTCCACAGATTACAGAATACCTCCAGATGTGCAATTGAAACTTTTACTGGTCATCCAGGGAACGATCAATGCGTAGACTGTTTGAGACATTACTCCCATGGAGGAAACTGCGCATGGAGACTGTTGTATTCAATCTCGATGCAATTTGTGTGTTTCATCAACACTCTGATAGTCCACAGAGTACAGAAAGACTCCAGATGTGCATCGGAAGCTACTACTGGTCTTCCAGGGAACAATAAAAGCGTAGACTGTTAGAAACATTACTCCCATGGAGGAAAGTGCCCATGGTGACTGTTGTATTCAATCCCGATGCAATTACTGTGTTTCATCAACACTCTAATAGTCTACACATTACAGAATGTTACGAGATGTGCAACGGAAACTACTACTGGTCTTCCAGTGAACGATCAAAGCGTAGACTGTTTGAGACATTACTTTTATGGACGAATGTGCGCATGGTGACTGTTGTATTCAATCCCGACGCAATTTCTGTGTATCATCAACACTCTGATAATCCACAGATTACAGAATGCCACCAGATGTGCATCGGAAACTACTACTGGTCTTCCAGGTAACGATCAAAGCGTAGACTGTTTGAGAATTACTCCCATGGAGGAAAGTGCGCATGGTGACTGTGGTATTCAATCCCGATGCAATTTCTGTGTTTCATCAACACTCTGATACTCCACATATTACAGAATGCCTCCAAATGTGCATCGGAAACTACTACTGGTCTTCCATTGAACGATCGAAGCGTAGACTGAGACATTACTCCCATGGAGAAAAGTGCGCATGGTGACTGTTGTATTCAGTCCCGATGCAATTTCTGTGTTTCATCAACACTCTGATAGTCCACAGATTACAGAATGCCTCCAGATGTGCTTTGGGAACTACTACTGCACTTCCAGGAAACGGTCAAAGCGTAGACTGTTTGAGACATTACTTTTATGGAGGAATGTGCGCATGGTGACTGTTGTATTCAATCCCGATGCATTTTCTGTGTTTCATCAACACTCTGATAGTCCACAGATTACAGAATGCCACGAGATGTGCATCGGAAACTACTACTGGTCTTGCAGGGAACGATCAAAGCGTAGACTGTGTGAGACAATACTCCCATGGAGGAAAGTGCGGATGGTGACTGTTGTATTCAATCCCGATGCAATTTCTGTGTTTCATCAACACTCTGATAGTAGACAGATTACAGAATGCCGCCAGATGTGCATCGGAAACTACTACTACTCTTCCAGGGAACGATCAAATCGTAGACTGTTTGAGCCATACCTCCCGTGGACGAAAGTGCGCATGGTGACTGTTGTATTCAATCCCGATGCAATTTCTGTGTTTCATCAACACTCTGATATTCCACAGATTACAGAATGCCTCTAGGTGTGCATCGGAAACTACTACTGGACTTCCAGGGAACGATCAAAGCGTAGACTGTTTGGGACATTACTCCCATTAAGGAAAGTTCGCATGGTGACTGTTGTATTCAATCCGGATGCAATTTCTGTGTTTCATCAACATTCTGAAGGTCCACAGATTATAGAATGCCTCCAGATGTGCATCGGAAACTGCTACAGGTCTTCCAGGGAACGATCAATGCGTAAACTCTTTGAAACATTACTCCCATGGAGGAAAGTGCGCATGGTGACTGTTGCGTTCAATCCCGATGCAATAACTGTGTTTCATCAACACTCTGATAGTCCACAGATTA
This sequence comes from Schistocerca gregaria, assembly GCF_023897955.1. Taxonomy (NCBI): domain Eukaryota; kingdom Metazoa; phylum Arthropoda; class Insecta; order Orthoptera; family Acrididae; genus Schistocerca; species Schistocerca gregaria. Next base: position 1,282,870 of record NW_026061699.1, read on the forward strand.
CAGAATGCCTCCAGATGTTCATCGGAAACTACTACTGGTCTTCCAGGGAACGATCAAAGCGTAGACTGTTTAAGACTTTACTTTTATGGTGGAAAGTGCGGATGGTGACTGTTGTATTCAATCCCTATGCAATTTCTGTGTTTCATCAACACTCTGATAGTGCACAGATTACAGAATGCCACCAGATGTGCATCGGAAACTACTACTGGTCTTCCAGGGAACGATCAAAGCGTAGATTGTTTGAGACATTACTCCCGTGGAGAAAGTGCGCATGGTGTCTGTTGTATTCAATCCCGATGCAATTTCTGTGTTTCATTAACACTCTGATACTCCACAGAATACAGAATGCCTCCAGATGTGCATCGGAAACTACTACTGGTCTTCCAGGGAACGATCAAAGCGTAGAATGTTTGAGACATTACTTTTATGGAGGAATGTGCGCATGGTGACTGATGTATTCAATCCCGATGCAATTTCTATGTTTCATCAACACTCTGATAGTCAACAGTGTACAAAAAGCCTCCAGATGTGTATAGGAAACTACTACTGGTCTTCTGGGGAACGATCAAAGCGTAGACTGTTAGAAACATTACTCCCATGGAGGAAAGTGCGCATGGTGACTGTTGTATTCCATCCCGATGGAATTACTATGTTTCATCAACACTCTGATAGTCTACACATTACAGAATGCCACCAGATGTGCATCAGAAACTACTACTGGTCTTCCAGGGAACGATCGAAGCGTAGATTGTTTGAGACATTTCTCCCGTGGAGGAAAGTGCGCATGCTGACTGTTGTATTCAATCCGGATGCAATTTCTGTGTTTCATCAACACTCTGATAGTCCACATTTTACAGAATGCCTCCAGATGTGCATCGGAAACTACTACTGGTCTTCCTGGGAACGATCAAACCGTAGACTGAGGCATTACTCCCATGGAGGAAAGTGCGCATGGTGACTGTTGTATTGAATCCCGATGCAATTTCTGTGTTTCATCAACACTCTGATACTCCACAGAATACAGAATGCCTCCAGATGTTAATCGGAAACTACTACTGGCCTTCCAGGGAACGATCAAAGCATAGAGTGTTCGAGAATTACTCCCATGGAGGAAACTGCGCATGGTGACTGTTGTATTCAATCCCGATGCAATTTCTGTGTTTCATCAACACTCTAATAGGCCACAGATTACAGAAAGCCCCCAGATGTGCATCGGAAACTACTCCTGGTCTTCCAGGGAACGATCAAAGCGAAGCCTGTTAGAGACATTACTCCCATGGAGGAAAGTGCGCATGGTGACTGTTGTATTCAATCCCGATGCAATTTCTGTGTTTCATCAACACTCTGATAGTCCACAGATTACAGAATGCCGCCAGCTGTTTATCGGAAACTACTACTGGTCCTATGGGAACGATCAAAGCGTAGACTGTTTGAGACATTACTATCGTGAAGGAAAGTGCGCGTGGTGACTGTTGTATTCATTCCCGATGCAATTTCTGTGTTTCATCAACACTCTGATAGTCCACAGATTACAGAATGCCTCCAGATGTTCATCGGAAACTACTACTGGTCTTCCAGGAACGATCAAAGCGTAAACTGTTTGAGACATTACTCCCTTTGAGGAAACTACGTATGGAGACTGTTGTATTCAATCCCGATGCAATTTCTGTGTTTCATCAACACTCTGATAGTCCACAGTGTACTGAAAGCCTCCAGATGTGTATAGGAAACTACTACTGGTCTTCTGGGGAACGATCAAAGCGTAGACTGTTAGAGACATTACTCCTATGGAGGAAAGTGCGCATGGTGACTGTTGTATTGAATCCCGATGCTATTACTGTGTTGCATCAACACTCTGATAGTCTACACATTACAGAATGCCACCAGATGTGCATCGGAAGCTACAACTGGTCTTCCAGGGAACGATCAAAGCGTAGATTGTTTGAGACATTTCTCCCGTGGAGGAAAGTGCGCATGATTACTGTTGTATTCAATCCGGATACAATTTCTGTGTTTCATCAACACTGTGATAGTCCACATTCTACAGAATGCCTCCAGATGTGCATTGGAAACTACTACTGGTCTTCCAGGGAACGATCAAAGCGTACAATGTTTGAGACATTACTCCCAAGGAGGAAAGTGCGCATGGTGACTGTAGTATTGAATCCCGATGCAATTTCTGTGTTTCATCAACACTCTGATACTCCACAGAATACAGAATGCCTCCAGATGTTAATCGGAAACTACTACTGGTCTTCCAGGGAACGCTCAAAGCGTAGACTGTTAGAGACATTACTCCCATGAACGAAAGTGCGCATGGCGACTGTTGTATTCAATCCCGATGCAATTACTGTGTTTCGTCAACACTCTGATAGTCTACACATTACAGAATGCCACCAGATGTGCATCGGAAACTACTACTGGTCTTCCAGGGAACGATCAAAGCGTAGATTGTTTGAGACATTACTCCCGTGGAGGAAAATGCGCATGGTGACTCTTGTATTCAATCGCTTATCATTTAGCTACAAAATAGCAGGTCAGCAATTGGAAGCAGTTATTTCCATAAATTATCTGGGAGTACGCATTGGGAGTGATTTAAAATGGAATGATCATATAACGTTGATCGTCGGTAAAGCAGATGCCAGACTGAGATTCATTGGAAGAATCCTAAGGAAATGCAATCCGACAACAAAGGAAGTAGGTTACAGTACTCTTGTTCGCCCAATGCTTGAATACTGCTCAGCAGTGTGGGATCCGCACCAGGTAGGGTTGATAGAAGAGATAGAGAAGATCCAACGGAGAGCAGCGCGCTTCGTTACAGGATCATTTAGTAATTGCGAAAGCGTTACGGAGATGATAGATAAACTCCAGTGGAAGACTCTGCAGGAGAGACGCTCAGTAGCTCGGTACGGGCTTTTGTTGAAGTTTCGAGAACATACCTTCACCGAAGAGTCAAGCAGTATATTGCTCCCTCCTACGTATATCTCGCGAAGAGACCATGAGGATAAAATCAGAGAGATTAGAGCTCACACAGAAGCATACCGACAATCCTTCTTTCCACGTACAATACGAGACTGGAAGAGAAGGGAGAACCGATAGAGGTACTCAGGGTACCCTCCGCCACACACCGTCAGGTGGCTTGCGGAGTACGGATGTAGATGTAGATGTAGATGTAGATGCAAATTCTGTGTTTCATCAACACTCTGATAGTCCACAGATTTCAGAATGCCTCCAGATGTGCATCGGAAACTACTACTGGTCTTCCGGGGAAAGATCAATGCGTAGACTGTTTGAGAAATTACTCCCATGGAGGAAAGTGCGCATGGTGACTGTTGTATTTAATCCCGATGCAATTTCTGTGTTTCATCAACACTCTGATAGTCCACAGATTACAGAATGCCTCCAGATGTTCATCGGAAACTACTATTGGTCTTCCAGGTAACGATCAAAGGGTAGACGGTTTGAGAAATTACTTTTATGGAGGAATGTGCGCATGGTGACTGTTGTATTCAATCCCGATGCAATTTCTGTGTTTCATCATCACTCTAGTAGTCCACAGATTACAGAATGCCTCCAGATGTGCATCGGAAACTACTACTGGTCTTACATCGAACGATCAAAGCATAGACTGTTTGAGGATTACTCCCATGGAGGAAAGTGCGCATGGTGACTGTTGTATTCAATCCCGATGCAATTTCTATGTTTCATCAACGCTCTGATAGGCCACAGATTACAGAATGCCACCAGATGTGCATCGGAAACTACTACTGGTCTTCCAGGGAACGATGAAAGCGTAAACTGTTTGAGACATTACTCCCATGGAGGAAACTGCGCATGGAGACTGTTGTATTCAACCCCGATGCAATTTCTGTGTTTCATCAACACTCTGATAGTCCACAGTGTACAGAAAGCCTCCAGATGTGCATAGGAAACTACTACTGGTCTTCTGGGGAACGATCAAAGCGTAGACTGTTAGAGAAATTACTTTTATGGAAGAAAGTGCGCATGATGACTGTTGTATTCAATCCCGATGCAATTACTGTGTTTCATCAACACTCTGATAGTCTACACATTACAGAATGCCACCAGATGTGCATCAGAAACAACTACTGGTCTTCCAGTGAACGATCAAAGCGTAGATTGTTTGAGACATTTCTCCCGTGGAGGAAAGAGCGCATGGTGACTGTTGTATTCATTCCCGATGCAATTTCTGTGTTTCATCAACACTCTGATAGTCCACAGATTACAGAATGCCACCAGATGTGCATCGTAAACTACTACTGGTCTTCCAGGGAACGATCAAAGCGTAAACTATTTGAGACATACCTCCCGTGGAGGAAAGTGCGCATGGTGACTGTTGTATTCAATCCCGATGCAGTTTCTGTGATTCATCAACACTCTGATAGTCCACAGAGTACAGAAAGCCTATAGATGTGAATCGGAAACTACTACTGGTCTTCCAGGGAACGATCAAAGCGTAGACTGTTAGAGACATTACTCCCATGGAGGAAAGTGCGCATGGCGACTGTTGTATTCAATCCCGATGCAATAACTGTGTTTCATCAACACTCTGATAGTCCACAGATTACAGAATGCCTCCAGATGTTCATCGGAAACCACTACTGGTCTTCCAGGGAACGATCAAAGCGTAGACTGTTTGAGACATTACTTTTAAGAAGGAAAGTGCGGATGGTGACTGTTGTATTCAATCCCTATGCAATTTCTGTGTTTCATCAATACTCTGATAGTTCACAGATTACAGAATGCCACCAGATGTGCATCGGAAACTACTACTGGTCTTCCAGGGAACGATCAATGCGTTGACTGTTTGAGGCATTACTTTTATGGAGGAAAGTGCGCATGGTGACTGTTGTATTGAATCCCGATGCAATTTCTGTGTTTCATCAACACTCTGATACTCCACAGAATACAGAATGCCTCCAGATATTAATCGGAAACTTTTGGTCTTACAGCGAACGATCAAGGTATAGACTGTTTGAGAATTACTCCCATGGAGGAAAGTGCGCATGGTGACTGTTGTATTCAATCCCGATGCAATTTCTGTGTTTCATCAACACTCTAATAGGCCACAGATTAAAGAAAGCACCCAGATGTGCATCGGAAACTACTACTGGTCTTCCAGGGAACGATCAAAGCGAAGCCTGTTAGAGACATTACTCCCATTGAGGAAACTGCTCATGGAGACTGTTGTATTCAATCCCGATGCAATTTCTGTGTTTCTTCAACACTCTGATAGTCCACAGTGTACAGAAAGCCTCCAGATGTGTATAGGAAACTACTACTGGTCTTCTGGGGAACGATCAAAGCGTAGACTGTTAGAGACATTACTCCTATGGAGGAAAGTGCGCATGGTGACTGTTGTATTGAATCCCGATGCTATTACTGTGTTCCATCAACACTCCGATAGTCTACACATTACAGAATGCCACCAGATGTGCATCGGAAACTACTACTGGTCTTCCAGGGAACGATCAAAGCGTAGATTGTTTGAGACATTTCTCCCGTGGAGGAAAGTGCGCATGGTGACTGTTGTATTCAATCCCGATGCAATTTCTATGTTTCATCAACACTCGGATAGTCCACATTTTACAGAATGCCTCCAGATGTGCGTTGGAAACTACTACTGGTCTTCCAGGGAACGATCAAAGCATAGACTGTTTGAGACATTACTCACAAGGAGGAAAGTGCGAATGGTGACTGTTGTATTGAATCCCGATGCAATTTCTGTGTTTCGTCAACACTTGATACTCCACAGAATACAGAATGCCTCCAGATGTTAATCGGAAACTACTACTGGTCTTCCAGGGAACGATCAAAACGTAGACTGTTAGAGACATTACTCCCATGGACGAAAGAGCGCATGGCGGCTGTTGTATTCAATCCCGATGCAATTACTGTGTTTCATCAACACTCTGATAGTCCACAGATTTCAGAATGCTTCCAGATGTGCATCGGAAACTACTACTGGTCTTCCAGGGAAAGATCAAAGCGTAGACTGTTTGACAAATTACTCCCATGGAGGAAAGTGCGCATGGTGACTGTTGTATTGAATCCCGATGCTATTACTGTGTTCCATCAACACTCCGATAGTCTACACATTACAGAATGCCACCAGATGTGCATCGGAAACTACTACTGGTCTTCCAGGGAACGATCAAAGCGTAGATTGTTTGAGACATTTCTCCCATGGAGGAAAGTGCGTATGGTGACTGTTGTATTCAATCCCGATGCAATTTCTGTGTTTCATCAACACTCTGATAGTCCACATTTTACAGAATGATTCCAGATGTGCATTGGAAACTACTACTGGTCTTCCAGGGAACGATCAAATCATAGACTGTTTGAGACATTACTCCCAAGGAGGAAAGTGCGCATGGTGACTGTTGTATTGAATCCCGATGCAATTTCTGTGTTTCGTCAACACTTGATACTCCACAGAATACAGAATGCCTCCAGATGTTAATCGGAAACTACTACTGGTCTTCCAGGGAACGATCAAAACGTAGACTGTTAGAGACATTACTCCCATGGACGAAAGAGCGCATGGCGACTGTTGTATTCTATCCCGATGCAATTTCCGTGTTTCATCAACACTCTGATAGTCCACAGATTTCAGAATGCCTCCAGATGTGCATCGGAAACTACTACTGGTCTTCCAGGGAAAGATCAAAGCGTAGACTGTTTGAGAAATTACTCCCATGGAGGAAAGTGCGCATGGTGACTGTTGTAGTCAATCCCGATGCAATTTCTGTGTTTCATCATCACTCTGATAGTCCGCAGATTACAGAATGCCTCCAGATGTTCATCGGAAGCTACTACTTGTCTTCCAGGTAACGATCAAATGGTAGACTGTTTGAGACATTACTTTTATGGAAGAATGTGCGCATGGTGACTGTTGTATTCAATCCCGATTCAATTTCTGTGTTTCATCATCACTCTAGTAGTCCACAGATTACAGAATGCCTCCAGATGTTCATCGGAAACTGCTACTGGTCTTCCAGGGAACGATCAAATGGTAGACTGTTTGAGACATTACTTTTATGGAGGAATGTGCGCATGGTGACTGTTGTATTCAATTCCGATGCAATTTCTGTGTTTCATCATCACTCTAGTAGTCCACAGATTACAGAATGCCACCAGATGTGCATCGGAAACTACTACTGGTCTTCCAGGGAACGATCAAAGCGTAGACTGTTTGAGACATTACTCCTATGGAGGAAAGTGCGCATAGTGACTGTTGTATTGAATCCCGATGCTATTACTGTGTTCCATCAACACTCCGATAGTCTACACATTACAGAATGCCACCAGATGTGCATCGGAAACTACTACTGGTCTTCCAGGGAACGATCAAAGCGTAGATTGTTTGAGACATTTCTCCCATGGAGGAAAGTGCGTATGGTGACTGTTGTATTCAATCCCGATGCAATTTCTGTGTTTCATCAACACTCTGATAGTCCACATTTTACAGAATGATTCCAGATGTGCATTGGAAACTACTACTGGTCTTCCAGGGAACGATCAAATCATAGACTGTTTGAGACATTACTCCCAAGGAGGAAAGTGCGCATGGTGACTGTTGTATTGAATCCCGATGCAATTTCTGTGTTTCGTCAACACTTGATACTCCACAGAATACAGAATGCCTCCAGATGTTAATCGGAAACTACTACTGGTCTTCCAGGGAACGATCAAAACGTAGACTGTTAGAGACATTACTCCCATGGGCGAAAGAGCGCATGGCGACTGTTGTATTCTATCCCGATGCAATTTCCGTGTTTCATCAACACTCTGATAGTCCACAGATTTCAGAATGCCTCCAGATGTGCATCGGAAACTACTACTGGTCTTCCAGGGAAAGATCAAAGCGTAGACTGTTTGAGAAATTACTCCCATGGAGGAAAGTGCGCATGGTGACTGTTGTAGTCAATCCCGATGCAATTTCTGTGTTTCATCATCACTCTGATAGTCCGCAGATTACAGAATGCCTCCAGATGTTCATCGGAAACTACTACTTGTCTTCCAGGTAACGATCAAATGGTAGACTGTTTGAGACATTACTTTTATGGAAGAATGTGCGCATGGTGACTGTTGTATTCAATCCCGATTCAATTTCTGTGTTTCATCATCACTCTAGTAGTCCACAGATTACAGAATGCCTCCAGATGTTCATCGGAAACTGCTACTGGTCTTCCAGGGAACGATCAAATGGTAGACTGTTTGAGACATTACTTTTATGGAGGAATGTGCGCATGATGACTGTTGTATTCAATTCCGATGCAATTTCTCCGTTTCATCATCACTCTAGTAGTCCACAGATTATAGAATGCCTCCATATGTGCATCGGAAACTACTACTGGTCTTACAGGGAACGATCAAAGCGTAGACTGTTTGAGACATACCTCCCGTGGAGGAAAGTGCGCATGGTGACTGTTGTATTCATTCCCGATGCAATTTCTGTGTTTCATCAACACTCTGATAGTCCACAGATTACAGAATGCCACCAGATGTGCATCGGAAACTACTACTGGTCTTACAGGCAACGATCAAAACATAGACTGTTTGAGAATTACTCCTATGGAGGAAAGTGCGCATGGTGACTGTTGTATTCAATCCCGATGCAATTTCTGTGTTTCATCAACACTCTGATAGTCCACAGATTTCAGAATGCCTCCAGATGTGCATCCGAAACTAGTACTGGTCTTCCAGGGAAAGATCAAAGCGTAGACTGTTTGAGAAATTACTCCCATGGAGGAAAGTGCGCATGGTGACTGTTATATTCAATCCCGATGCAATTTCTGTGTTTCATCATCACTCTAGTAGTCCACAGATTACAGAATGCCTCCAGATGTGCATCGGAAACTGCAACTGGTGTTGCAGGGAACGATCAAAGCGTAAACTCTTTGAAACATTACTCCATGGAGGAAAGTGCGCATAGTGATTGTTGTGTTCACTCCCGATGCAATTTCTGTGTTTCATTAACACTCTGATAGTCCACAGATTACGGAAAGCGTCCAGATGTGCATCGGAAACTCTTACTGGTCTTCTGGGGAACGATCAAAGCGTAGACTGTTAGAGACATTACTCCTATGGAGTAAAGTGCGCATGGTGACTATTGTATTCAATCCCGATGCAAAATCTGAGTTTCATCAACACTCTGATAGTCCACAGGTTGCAGAATGCCTCCAGACGTGCAATTAAAACTACTACTGGTCTTCCAGGGAACGATCAAAGCGTAGACTGTTTGAGACATTACTTCCATGGAGGAAACTGCGCATGGAGACTGTTGTTTTCAATCCCGATGCAATTTCTGTGTTACATCAACTCTCTGATAGTCCACAGAGTACAGAAAGCCTCCAGATGTGCATTGGAAACTACTACTGGTCCTCCAGGGAACGATCAAAGCGTAGACTGTTAGAGACATTACTCCCACGGAGGAAAGTGCGCATGGCGACTGTTGTATTGAATCCCGATGCAATTTCTGTGTTTCATCAACACTCTGATAGTCCACAGATTACAGAATGCCGCCAGCTGTTTATCGGAAACCACTACTGGTCTTCCAGGGAACGATCGAAGCGTAGACTGTTTGAGACATTACTACCGTAGAGGAAAGTGCGCGTGGTGACTGTTGTATTCATTCCCGATGCAATTTCTGTGTTTAATCAACACTCTGATAGTCCACAGATTACAGAATGCCTCCAGATGTTCATCGGAAACTACTGCTGGTCTTCCAGGAACGATCAAAGCGTAAACTGTTAGAGACATTACTCCCATTAGGGAAACTGCGCATGGAGACTGTTGTATTTAATCCCGATGCAATTTCTGTGTTTCATCAACACTCTGATAGTCCACAGATTACAGAATGCCTCCAGATGTTCATCGGAAACTACTACTGGTCTTCCAGGTAACGATCAAAGGGTAGACTGTTTGAGACATTACTTTTATGGAAGAAAGTGCGCATGGTGACTGTTGAATTCAATCCCGATGGAATTTCTGTGTTTCATCAACACTCAGATAGTCCACAGATTACAGAATGCCTCCAGATGTTCATCGGAAATTACTACTGGTCTTCCAGGGAACGATCAAAGCGTAGACTGTTTGAGAATTACTCCCATGGAGGAAAGTGCGCATGGTGACTGTTGTATTCAATCCCGATGTAATTTCTGTCTCTTATCAACACTCTGATAGTCCACAGATTACAGAAAGCCCCCACATGTGCATCGGAAACTACTACTGGTCTTCCAGGGAACGATCAAAGCGTAGACTGTTTGAGACATTACTACCGTGGAGGAAAGTGCGCATGGTGACTGTTGTATTCAATCCCGATGCAATTTCTATGTTTCATCAACGCTCTGATAGGCCACAGATTACAGAATGCCACCAGATGTGCATCGGAAACTACTACTGGTCTTCCAGGGAACGATCAAAGCGTAAACTGTTTGAGACATTACTCCCATGGAGGAAACTGCGCATGGAGACTGTTGTATTCAACCCCGATGCAATTTCTGTGTTTCATCAACACTCTGATAGTCCACAGTGTACAGAAAGCCTCCAGATGTGCATAGGAAACTACTACTGGTCTTCTGGGGAACGATCAAAGCGTAGACTGTTAGAGAAATTACTTTTATGGAAGAAAGTGCGCATGATGACTGTTGTATTCAATCCCGATGCAATTACTGTGTTTCATCAACACTCTGATAGTCTACACATTACAGAATGCCACCAGATGTGCATCAGAAACAACTACTGGTCTTCCAGTGAACGATCAAAGCGTAGATTGTTTGAGACATTTCTCCCGTGGAGGAAAGAGCGCATGGTGACTGTTGTATTCATTCCCGATGCAATTTCTGTGTTTCATCAACACTCTGATAGTCCACAGATTACAGAATGCCACCAGATGTGCATCGTAAACTACTACTGGTCTTCCAGGGAACGATCAAAGCGTAAACTATTTGAGACATACCTCCCGTGGAGGAAAGTGCGCATGGTGACTGTTGTATTCAATCCCGATGCAGTTTCTGTGATTCATCAACACTCTGATAGTCCACAGAGTACAGAAAGCCTATAGATGTGAATCGGAAACTACTACTGGTCTTCCAGGGAACGATCAAAGCGTAGACTGTTAGAGACATTACTCCCATGGAGGAAAGTGCGCATGGCGACTGTTGTATTCAATCCCGATGCAATAACTGTGTTTCATCAACACTCTGATAGTCCACAGATTACAGAATGCCTCCAGATGTTCATCGGAAACCACTACTGGTCTTCCAGGGAACGATCAAAGCGTAGACTGTTTGAGACATTACTTTTAAGAAGGAAAGTGCGGATGGTGACTGTTGTATTCAATCCCTATGCAATTTCTGTGTTTCATCAATACTCTGATAGTTCACAGATTACAGAATGCCACCAGATGTGCATCGGAAACTACTACTGGTCTTCCAGGGAACGATCAATGCGTTGACTGTTTGAGGCATTACTTTTATGGAGGAAAGTGCGCATGGTGACTGTTGTATTGAATCCCGATGCAATTTCTGTGTTTCATCAACACTCTGATACTCCACAGAATACAGAATGCCTCCAGATATTAATCGGAAACTTTTGGTCTTACAGCGAACGATCAAGGTATAGACTGTTTGAGAATTACTCCCATGGAGGAAAGTGCGCATGGTGACTGTTGTATTCAATCCCGATGCAATTTCTGTGTTTCATCAACACTCTAATAGGCCACAGATTAAAGAAAGCACCCAGATGTGCATCGGAAACTACTACTGGTCTTCCAGGGAACGATCAAAGCGAAGCCTGTTAGAGACATTACTCCCATTGAGGAAACTGCTCATGGAGACTGTTGTATTCAATCCCGATGCAATTTCTGTGTTTCTTCAACACTCTGATAGTCCACAGTGTACAGAAAGCCTCCAGATGTGTATAGGAAACTACTACTGGTCTTCTGGGGAACGATCAAAGCGTAGACTGTTAGAGACATTACTCCTATGGAGGAAAGTGCGCATGGTGACTGTTGTATTGAATCCCGATGCTATTACTGTGTTCCATCAACACTCCGATAGTCTACACATTACAGAATGCCACCAGATGTGCATCGGAAACTACTACTGGTCTTCCAGGGAACGATCAAAGCGTAGATTGTTTGAGACATTTCTCCCGTGGAGGAAAGTGCGCATGGTGACTGTTGTATTCAATCCCGATGCAATTTCTATGTTTCATCAACACTCGGATAGTCCACATTTTACAGAATGCCTCCAGATGTGCATTGGAAACTACTACTGGTCTTCCAGGGAACGATCAAAGCATAGACTGTTTGAGACATTACTCACAAGGAGGAAAGTGCGAATGGTGACTGTTGTATTGAATCCCGATGCAATTTCTGTGTTTCGTCAACACTTGATACTCCACAGAATACAGAATGCCTCCAGATGTTAATCGGAAACTACTACTGGTCTTCCAGGGAACGATCAAAACGTAGACTGTTAGAGACATTACTCCCATGGACGAAAGAGCGCATGGCGGCTGTTGTATTCAATCCCGATGCAATTACTGTGTTTCATCAACACTCTGATAGTCCACAGATTTCAGAATGCTTCCAGATGTGCATCGGAAACTACTACTGGTCTTCCAGGGAAAGATCAAAGCGTAGACTGTTTGACAAATTACTCCCATGGAGGAAAGTGCGCATGGTGACTGTTGTATTGAATCCCGATGCTATTACTGTGTTCCATCAACACTCCGATAGTCTACACATTACAGAATGCCACCAGATGTGCATCGGAAACTACTACTGGTCTTCCAGGGAACGATCAAAGCGTAGATTGTTTGAGACATTTCTCCCATGGAGGAAAGTGCGTATGGTGACTGTTGTATTCAATCCCGATGCAATTTCTGTGTTTCATCAACACTCTGATAGTCCACATTTTACAGAATGATTCCAGATGTGCATTGGAAACTACTACTGGTCTTCCAGGGAACGATCAAATCATAGACTGTTTGAGACATTACTCCCAAGGAGGAAAGTGCGCATGGTGACTGTTGTATTGAATCCCGATGCAATTTCTGTGTTTCGTCAACACTTGATACTCCACAGAATACAGAATGCCTCCAGATGTTAATCGGAAACTACTACTGGTCTTCCAGGGAACGATCAAAACGTAGACTGTTAGAGACATTACTCCCATGGACGAAAGAGCGCATGGCGACTGTTGTATTCTATCCCGATGCAATTTCCGTGTTTCATCAACACTCTGATAGTCCACAGATTTCAGAATGCCTCCAGATGTGCATCGGAAACTACTACTGGTCTTCCAGGGAAAGATCAAAGCGTAGACTGTTTGAGAAATTACTCCCATGGAGGAAAGTGCGCATGGTGACTGTTGTAGTCAATCCCGATGCAATTTCTGTGTTTCATCATCACTCTGATAGTCCGCAGATTACAGAATGCCTCCAGATGTTCATCGGAAGCTACTACTTGTCTTCCAGGTAACGATCAAATGGTAGACTGTTTGAGACATTACTTTTATGGAAGAATGTGCGCATGGTGACTGTTGTATTCAATCCCGATTCAATTTCTGTGTTTCATCATCACTCTAGTAGTCCACAGATTACAGAATGCCTCCAGATGTTCATCGGAAACTGCTACTGGTCTTCCAGGGAACGATCAAATGGTAGACTGTTTGAGACATTACTTTTATGGAGGAATGTGCGCATGGTGACTGTTGTATTCAATTCCGATGCAATTTCTGTGTTTCATCATCACTCTAGTAGTCCACAGATTACAGAATGCCACCAGATGTGCATCGGAAACTACTACTGGTCTTCCAGGGAACGATCAAAGCGTAGACTGTTTGAGACATTACTCCTATGGAGGAAAGTGCGCATAGTGACTGTTGTATTGAATCCCGATGCTATTACTGTGTTCCATCAACACTCCGATAGTCTACACATTACAGAATGCCACCAGATGTGCATCGGAAACTACTACTGGTCTTCCAGGGAACGATCAAAGCGTAGATTGTTTGAGACATTTCTCCCATGGAGGAAAGTGCGTATGGTGACTGTTGTATTCAATCCCGATGCAATTTCTGTGTTTCATCAACACTCTGATAGTCCACATTTTACAGAATGATTCCAGATGTGCATTGGAAACTACTACTGGTCTTCCAGGGAACGATCAAATCATAGACTGTTTGAGACATTACTCCCAAGGAGGAAAGTGCGCATGGTGACTGTTGTATTGAATCCCGATGCAATTTCTGTGTTTCGTCAACACTTGATACTCCACAGAATACAGAATGCCTCCAGATGTTAATCGGAAACTACTACTGGTCTTCCAGGGAACGATCAAAACGTAGACTGTTAGAGACATTACTCCCATGGGCGAAAGAGCGCATGGCGACTGTTGTATTCTATCCCGATGCAATTTCCGTGTTTCATCAACACTCTGATAGTCCACAGATTTCAGAATGCCTCCAGATGTGCATCGGAAACTACTACTGGTCTTCCAGGGAAAGATCAAAGCGTAGACTGTTTGAGAAATTACTCCCATGGAGGAAAGTGCGCATGGTGACTGTTGTAGTCAATCCCGATGCAATTTCTGTGTTTCATCATCACTCTGATAGTCCGCAGATTACAGAATGCCTCCAGATGTTCATCGGAAACTACTACTTGTCTTCCAGGTAACGATCAAATGGTAGACTGTTTGAGACATTACTTTTATGGAAGAATGTGCGCATGGTGACTGTTGTATTCAATCCCGATTCAATTTCTGTGTTTCATCATCACTCTAGTAGTCCACAGATTACAGAATGCCTCCAGATGTTCATCGGAAACTGCTACTGGTCTTCCAGGGAACGATCAAATGGTAGACTGTTTGAGACATTACTTTTATGGAGGAATGTGCGCATGATGACTGTTGTATTCAATTCCGATGCAATTTCTCCGTTTCATCATCACTCTAGTAGTCCACAGATTATAGAATGCCTCCATATGTGCATCGGAAACTACTACTGGTCTTACAGGGAACGATCAAAGCGTAGACTGTTTGAGACATACCTCCCGTGGAGGAAAGTGCGCATGGTGACTGTTGTATTCATTCCCGATGCAATTTCTGTGTTTCATCAACACTCTGATAGTCCACAGATTACAGAATGCCACCAGATGTGCATCGGAAACTACTACTGGTCTTACAGGCAACGATCAAAACATAGACTGTTTGAGAATTACTCCTATGGAGGAAAGTGCGCATGGTGACTGTTGTATTCAATCCCGATGCAATTTCTGTGTTTCATCAACACTCTGATAGTCCACAGATTTCAGAATGCCTCCAGATGTGCATCCGAAACTAGTACTGGTCTTCCAGGGAAAGATCAAAGCGTAGACTGTTTGAGAAATTACTCCCATGGAGGAAAGTGCGCATGGTGACTGTTATATTCAATCCCGATGCAATTTCTGTGTTTCATCATCACTCTAGTAGTCCACAGATTACAGAATGCCTCCAGATGTGCATCGGAAACTGCAACTGGTGTTGCAGGGAACGATCAAAGCGTAAACTCTTTGAAACATTACTCCATGGAGGAAAGTGCGCATAGTGATTGTTGTGTTCACTCCCGATGCAATTTCTGTGTTTCATTAACACTCTGATAGTCCACAGATTACGGAAAGCGTCCAGATGTGCATCGGAAACTCTTACTGGTCTTCTGGGGAACGATCAAAGCGTAGACTGTTAGAGACATTACTCCTATGGAGTAAAGTGCGCATGGTGACTATTGTATTCAATCCCGATGCAAAATCTGAGTTTCATCAACACTCTGATAGTCCACAGGTTGCAGAATGCCTCCAGACGTGCAATTAAAACTACTACTGGTCTTCCAGGGAACGATCAAAGCGTAGACTGTTTGAGACATTACTTCCATGGAGGAAACTGCGCATGGAGACTGTTGTTTTCAATCCCGATGCAATTTCTGTGTTACATCACCTCTCTGATAGTCCACAGAGTACAGAAAGCCTCCAGATGTGCATTGGAAACTACTACTGGTCCTCCAGGGAACGATCAAAGCGTAGACTGTTAGAGACATTACTCCCACGGAGGAAAGTGCGCATGGCGACTGTTGTATTGAATCCCGATGCAATTTCTGTGTTTCATCAACACTCTGATAGTCCACAGATTACAGAATGCCGCCAGCTGTTTATCGGAAACCACTACTGGTCTTCCAGGGAACGATCGAAGCGTAGACTGTTTGAGACATTACTACCGTAGAGGAAAGTGCGCGTGGTGACTGTTGTATTCATTCCCGATGCAATTTCTGTGTTTAATCAACACTCTGATAGTCCACAGATTACAGAATGCCTCCAGATGTTCATCGGAAACTACTGCTGGTCTTCCAGGAACGATCAAAGCGTAAACTGTTAGAGACATTACTCCCATTAGGGAAACTGCGCATGGAGACTGTTGTATTTAATCCCGATGCAATTTCTGTGTTTCATCAACACTCTGATAGTCCACAGATTACAGAATGCCTCCAGATGTTCATCGGAAACTACTACTGGTCTTCCAGGTAACGATCAAAGGGTAGACTGTTTGAGACATTACTTTTATGGAAGAAAGTGCGCATGGTGACTGTTGAATTCAATCCCGATGGAATTTCTGTGTTTCATCAACACTCAGATAGTCCACAGATTACAGAATGCCTCCAGATGTTCATCGGAAATTACTACTGGTCTTCCAGGGAACGATCAAAGCGTAGACTGTTTGAGAATTACTCCCATGGAGGAAAGTGCGCATGGTGACTGTTGTATTCAATCCCGATGTAATTTCTGTCTCTTATCAACACTCTGATAGTCCACAGATTACAGAAAGCCCCCACATGTGCATCGGAAACTACTACTGGTCTTCCAGGGAACGATCAAAGCGTAGACTGTTTGAGACATTACTACCGTGGAGGAAAGTGCGCATGGTGACTGTTTTATTCAATCCCGATGCAATTTCTGTGTTTCATCATCACTCTGATAGTCCACAGATTACAGAATGCCTCCAGATGTTCATCGGAAACTACTACTGGTCTTCAAGGGAACGATCAAAGCGTAAACTGTTTGAGACGTAACTCCCATGAAGGAAACTGCGCATGGAGACTGTTGTATTCAACCCCGATGCAATTTCTGTGTTTCATCGACACTCTGATAGTCCACAGAATACAGAAAGCCCCCAGATGTTAATCGGAAACTACTACTGGTCTTCCAGGGAACGGTCAAAGCGTAGACTGTTTGAGACATTACTCCCATGGAGAAAAGTGCGCATGGTGACTGTTGTATTCATTCCCGATGCAATTTCTTTGTTTCATCAACACTCTTATAGTCCACAGATTACAGAATGTCTCCAGATGTGCATCGGAAACTACTACTGGTCTTCCAGAGAACGATCAAAGCGTTGACTGTTTGGGACATTACTCCCATGGAGGGAAGTGCGCATGGTGACTGTTGTATTCAATCCGGATGCAATTTCTGTGTTTCATCAACACTCTGATAGTCCACATTTTACAGAATGCCTCCAGATGTGCATCGGAAACTACTACTGGTCTTCCAGGGAACGATCAAAGCGTAGACTGTTTGAGACATTACTCCAATGGAGGTAAGTGCGCATGGTGACTGTTGTATTGAATCCCTATGCAATATCTGTGTTTCATCAACACACTGATAGTCCACAGATTACAGAATGCCTCCATATGTTCATCGGAAGCTACTACTGGTCTTCCAGGGAACGATTAATTCGTAGACTGTTTGAGACATTACTTTTATGGGGGAATGTGCGCATGGTGTCTGTTGTATTTAATCCCGATGCAATTTCTGTGTTTCATCAACACTCTAATAGTCCGCAGATTACAGAATGCCACCAGATGTGCATCGGAAACTACTGCTGGTCTTCCAGGGAACGATCAAATCGTAGACTGTTTGAGACATTACTCCCGTGTAGGAAAGTGCTCATGCTGACTGTTGTACTCAATCCCGAAGCAATTTCTGTGTTTCATCAACATTCTGATTGTCCACAGATTACAGAATGCCACCAGATGATCATCGTAAACTACTACTGGTCTTCCAGGGAACGATCAAATCGTAGACTGTTTGAGGCATGACTCCCGTGTAGGAAAGTCCGCATTGTGATTGTTGTACTCAATCGCGATGCAATTTCTGTGTTTCATCAGCACTCTGATAGTCCACAGATTACAGAAGGCCACCAGATGTGCATCGGAAACTACTACTGGTCTTCCAGGGAACGATCAAATCGTAGACTGTTTGAGACATTACTCCCGTGTAGGAAAGTGCGCATGGTGACTGTTGTACTCAATCCCGATGCAATTTCTGTGTTTCATCAACACCCTGATAGTCTACACATTACAGAATGCCACCAGATGTGCATCGGAAACTACTACTGGTCTTACAGGGAACGATCAAAGCATAGACTGTTTGAGAATTACTCCCATGGAGGAAACTGCGCATGTTGACTGTTGTATTCAATCCCGAGGCAATTTCTGTGTTTCATCAACACTCTGATAGTCCACAGATTACGGAAAGCCCCCAGATGTGCATCGGAAACTTCTACTGGTCTTCCAGGGAACGATCAAAGCGTAGACTGTTTGAGACATTACTGCCATGGAGGAAAGTGCGCATGGTGACTGTTGTATTCATTCCCGATGCAATTTCTGTGTTTCATCAACACTCTGATAGTCCACAGATTACAGAATGCCACCAGATATGCATCGGAAACTACTGCTGGTCTTAAAGGGAACGATCAAAGCATAGACTGTTTGAGAATTACCCCCATGGAGGAAAGTGCGTATTATGACTGTTGTATTCAATCCCGAGGCAATTTCTGTGTTTCATCAACACTCTGATAGTCCATAGGTTACAGAATGCCCCCAGATGTGCATCGGAAACTACTACTGGTCTTCCAGGGAACGATCAAAGCGTAGACTGTTTGAGACTTTACTCACATGGAGGAAAGTGCGCATGGTGCCTGTTGAATTCAATCCCGATGCAATTTCTGTGTTTCATCAACACTCTGATTGTCCACTGATTACAGAATGCCTCCAGATGTGCATCGGAAGCTACTACTGGTCTTCCAGGGAACGATCAAAGCGTAGACTGTTTGAGACATTACTTTTATGGAGGAAAGTGCGCATGGTTACTGTTGTATTCAATCCCGATGCAATTACTGTGTTTCATCAACACCCTGATAGTCTACACATTACAGAATGCCACCAGATGTGCATCGGAAACTACTACTGGTCTTCCAGGGAACGATCAAAGCGTAGACTGTTTGAGATTTTACTTTATGGAGGAATATGCGCATGGTGACTGTTGTATTCAATCCCGATGTAATATCTGTGTTTCATCAACACTCTGATAGTCCACAGATTACGGAAAGCCCCCAGATGTGCATCGGAAACTTCTACTGGTCTTCCAGGGAACGATCAAAGCGTAGACTGTTTGAGACATTACTCCCATGGAGGAAAGTGCGCATGGTGACTGTTGTATTCAATCCCGATGCAATTTCCGTGTTTCATCAACACTCTGATAGGCCACAGATTACAGAATGCCACCAGATGTTCATCGGAAACTACTACTATCTGTCTCGCGTGTGTCAAAGCGTAAACTGTTTGAGACATTACTCCCATGGAGGAAAGTGCGCATGGTGACTGTTGTATTCAATCCCGATGCAATTTCTGTGTTTCATCATCACTCTGATAGTCCGCAGATTACAGAATGCCTCCAGATGTTCATCGGAAACTACTACTTGTCTTCCAGGTAACGATCAAATGGTAGACTGTTTGAGACATTACTTTTATGGAAGAATGTGCGCATGGTGACTGTTGTATTCAATCCCGATTCAATTTCTGTGTTTCATCATCACTCTAGTAGTCCACAGATTACAGAATGCCTCCAGATGTTCATCGGAAACTGCTACTGGTCTTCCAGGGAACGATCAAATGGTAGACTGTTTGAGACATTACTTTTATGGAGGAATGTGCGCATGGTGACTGTTGTATTCAATTCCGATGCAATTTCTGTGTTTCATCATCACTCTAGTAGTCCACAGATTACAGAATGCCACCAGATGTGCATCGGAAACTACTACTGGTCTTCCAGGGAACGATCAAAGCGTAGACTGTTTGAGACATTACTCCTATGGAGGAAAGTGCGCATAGTGACTGTTGTATTGAATCCCGATGCTATTACTGTGTTCCATCAACACTCCGATAGTCTACACATTACAGAATGCCACCAGATGTGCATCGGAAACTACTACTGGTCTTCCAGGGAACGATCAAAGCGTAGATTGTTTGAGACATTTCTCCCATGGAGGAAAGTGCGTATGGTGACTGTTGTATTCAATCCCGATGCAATTTCTGTGTTTCATCAACACTCTGATAGTCCACATTTTACAGAATGATTCCAGATGTGCATTGGAAACTACTACTGGTCTTCCAGGGAACGATCAAATCATAGACTGTTTGAGACATTACTCCCAAGGAGGAAAGTGCGCATGGTGACTGTTGTATTGAATCCCGATGCAATTTCTGTGTTTCGTCAACACTTGATACTCCACAGAATACAGAATGCCTCCAGATGTTAATCGGAAACTACTACTGGTCTTCCAGGGAACGATCAAAACGTAGACTGTTAGAGACATTACTCCCATGGGCGAAAGAGCGCATGGCGACTGTTGTATTCTATCCCGATGCAATTTCCGTGTTTCATCAACACTCTGATAGTCCACAGATTTCAGAATGCCTCCAGATGTGCATCGGAAACTACTACTGGTCTTCCAGGGAAAGATCAAAGCGTAGACTGTTTGAGAAATTACTCCCATGGAGGAAAGTGCGCATGGTGACTGTTGTAGTCAATCCCGATGCAATTTCTGTGTTTCATCATCACTCTGATAGTCCGCAGATTACAGAATGCCTCCAGATGTTCATCGGAAACTACTACTTTTCTTCCAGGTAACGATCAAATGGTAGACTGTTTGAGACATTACTTTTATGGAAGAATGTTCGCATGGTGACTGTTGTATTCAATCCCGATTCAATTTCTGTGTTTCATCATCACTCTAGTAGTCCACAGATTACAGAATGCCTCCAGATGTTCATCGGAAACTGCTACTGGTCTTCCAGGGAACGATCAAATGGTAGACTGTTTGAGACATTACTTTTATGGAGGAATGTGCGCATGGTGACTGTTGTATTCAATTCCGATGCAATTTCTCCGTTTCATCATCACTCTAGTAGTCCACAGATTATAGAATGCCTCCATATGTGCATCGGAAACTACTACTGGTCTTACAGGGAACGATCAAAGCGTAGACTGTTTGAGACATACCTCCCGTGGAGGAAAGTGCGCATGGTGACTGTTGTATTCATTCCCGATGCAATTTCTGTGTTTCATCAACACTCTGATAGTCCACAGATTACAGAATGCCACCAGATGTGCATCGGAAACTACTACTGGTCTTACAGGCAACGATCAAAACATAGACTGTTTGAGAATTACTCCTATGGAGGAAAGTGCGCATGGTGACTGTTGTATTCAATCCCGATGCAATTTCTGCGTTTCATCAACACTCTGATAGTCCACAGATTTCAGAATGCCTCCAGATGTGCATCCGAAACTAGTACTGGTCTTCCAGGGAAAGATCAAAGCGTAGACTGTTTGAGAAATTACTCCCATGGAGGAAAGTGCGCATGGTGACTGTTATATTCAATCCCGATGCAATTTCTGTGTTTCATCATCACTCTAGTAGTCCACAGATTACAGAATGCCTCCAAATGTGCATCGGAAACTACTACTGGTCTTACAGGGAACGATCAAAGCATTGACTGTTTGAGGATTACTCCCATGGTGGAAAGTGCGCATGGTGACTGTTGTATTCAATCCCGATGCAATTTCTGTGTTTCATCAACGCTCTGATCGTCCACAGATTACAGAATGCCACCAGATGTGCATCGGAAACTACTACTGGTGTTACAGGGAACGATCAAAGCGTAGACTGTTTGAGACATACCTCCCGTGGAGGATAGTGCGCATGGTGACTGTTGTATTTAATCCGGATGCAATTTCTGTGTTTCATCAACACTCTGATAGTCCACATTTTACAGAATGCCTCCACATGTGCATCGGAAAGTACTACTGGTCTTCCAGGGAACGATCAAAGCGTAGACTGTTTGAGACATTACTAACATGGAGGAAAGTGCGCATGGAGAATGTTGTATTCAATCCCGATGCAATTTCTGTGTTTCATCAACACTCTGATGCTCCACAGAATACAGAATGCCTCCAGATGTTAATCGGAAACTACTACTGGGCTTCCAGGGAACGATCAAAGCGTAAACTCTTTGAAACATTACTCCATGGAGGAAAGTGCGCATAGTGATTGTTGTGTTCACTCCCGATGCAATTTCTGTGTTTCATCAACACTCTGATAGTCCACAGATTACGGAAAGCGTCCAGATGTGCATCGGAAACTCTTACTGGTCTTCTGGGGAACGATCAAAGCGTAGACTGTTAGAGACATTACTCCTATGGAGTAAAGTGCGCATGGTGACTATTGTATTCAATCCCGATGCAAAATCTGAGTTTCATCAACACTCTGATAGTCCACAGGTTGCAGAATGCCTCCAGACGTGCAATTAAAACTACTACTGGTCTTCCAGGGAACGATCAAAGCGTAGACTGTTTGAGACATTACTTCCATGGAGGAAACTGCGCATGGAGACTGTTGTTTTCAATCCCGATGCAATTTCTGTGTTACATCAACTCTCTGATAGTCCACAGAGTACAGAAAGCCTCCAGATGTGCATTGGAAACTACTACTGGTCCTCCAGGGAACGATCAAAGCGTAGACTGTTAGAGACATTACTCCCACGGAGGAAAGTGCGCATGGCGACTGTTGTATTGAATCCCGATGCAATTTCTGTGTTTCATCAACACTCTGATAGTCCACAGATTACAGAATGCCGCCAGCTGTTTATCGGAAACCTCTACTGGTCTTCCAGGGAACGATCGAAGCGTAGACTGTTTGAGACTTTACTCACATGGAGGAAAGTGCGCATGGTGCCTGTTGAATTCAATCCCGATGCAATTTCTGTGTTTCATCAACACTCTGATTGTCCACTGATTACAGAATGCCTCCAGATGTGCATCGGAAGCTACTACTGGTCTTCCAGGGAACGATCAAAGCGTAGACTGTTTGAGACATTACTTTTATGGAGGAAAGTGCGCATGGTTACTGTTGTATTCAATCCCGATGCAATTACTGTGTTTCATCAACACCCTGATAGTCTACACATTACAGAATGCCACCAGATGTGCATCGGAAACTACTACTGGTCTTCCAGGGAACGATCAAAGCGTAGACTGTTTGAGATTTTACTTTATGGAGGAATATGCGCATGGTGACTGTTGTATTCAATCCCGATGTAATATCTGTGTTTCATCAACACTCTGATAGTCCACAGATTACGGAAAGCCCCCAGATGTGCATCGGAAACTTCTACTGGTCTTCCAGGGAACGATCAAAGCGTAGACTGTTTGAGACATTACTCCCATGGAGGAAAGTGCGCATGGTGACTGTTGTATTCAATCCCGATGCAATTTCCGTGTTTCATCAACACTCTGATAGGCCACAGATTACAGAATGCCACCAGATGTTCATCGGAAACTACTACTGGTCTTACAGGAACGATCAAAGCGTAAACTGTTTGAGACATTACTCCCATGGAGGAAAGTGCGCATGGTGACTGTTGTATTCAATCCCGATGCAATTTCTGTGTTTCATCATCACTCTGATAGTCCGCAGATTACAGAATGCCTCCAGATGTTCATCGGAAACTACTACTTGTCTTCCAGGTAACGATCAAATGGTAGACTGTTTGAGACATTACTTTTATGGAAGAATGTGCGCATGGTGACTGTTGTATTCAATCCCGATTCAATTTCTGTGTTTCATCATCACTCTAGTAGTCCACAGATTACAGAATGCCTCCAGATGTTCATCGGAAACTGCTACTGGTCTTCCAGGGAACGATCAAATGGTAGACTGTTTGAGACATTACTTTTATGGAGGAATGTGCGCATGGTGACTGTTGTATTCAATTCCGATGCAATTTCTGTGTTTCATCATCACTCTAGTAGTCCACAGATTACAGAATGCCACCAGATGTGCATCGGAAACTACTACTGGTCTTCCAGGGAACGATCAAAGCGTAGACTGTTTGAGACATTACTCCTATGGAGGAAAGTGCGCATAGTGACTGTTGTATTGAATCCCGATGCTATTACTGTGTTCCATCAACACTCCGATAGTCTACACATTACAGAATGCCACCAGATGTGCATCGGAAACTACTACTGGTCTTCCAGGGAACGATCAAAGCGTAGATTGTTTGAGACATTTCTCCCATGGAGGAAAGTGCGTATGGTGACTGTTGTATTCAATCCCGATGCAATTTCTGTGTTTCATCAACACTCTGATAGTCCACATTTTACAGAATGATTCCAGATGTGCATTGGAAACTACTACTGGTCTTCCAGGGAACGATCAAATCATAGACTGTTTGAGACATTACTCCCAAGGAGGAAAGTGCGCATGGTGACTGTTGTATTGAATCCCGATGCAATTTCTGTGTTTCGTCAACACTTGATACTCCACAGAATACAGAATGCCTCCAGATGTTAATCGGAAACTACTACTGGTCTTCCAGGGAACGATCAAAACGTAGACTGTTAGAGACATTACTCCCATGGGCGAAAGAGCGCATGGCGACTGTTGTATTCTATCCCGATGCAATTTCCGTGTTTCATCAACACTCTGATAGTCCACAGATTTCAGAATGCCTCCAGATGTGCATCGGAAACTACTACTGGTCTTCCAGGGAAAGATCAAAGCGTAGACTGTTTGAGAAATTACTCCCATGGAGGAAAGTGCGCATGGTGACTGTTGTAGTCAATCCCGATGCAATTTCTGTGTTTCATCATCACTCTGATAGTCCGCAGATTACAGAATGCCTCCAGATGTTCATCGGAAACTACTACTTTTCTTCCAGGTAACGATCAAATGGTAGACTGTTTGAGACATTACTTTTATGGAAGAATGTTCGCATGGTGACTGTTGTATTCAATCCCGATTCAATTTCTGTGTTTCATCATCACTCTAGTAGTCCACAGATTACAGAATGCCTCCAGATGTTCATCGGAAACTGCTACTGGTCTTCCAGGGAACGATCAAATGGTAGACTGTTTGAGACATTACTTTTATGGAGGAATGTGCGCATGGTGACTGTTGTATTCAATTCCGATGCAATTTCTCCGTTTCATCATCACTCTAGTAGTCCACAGATTATAGAATGCCTCCATATGTGCATCGGAAACTACTACTGGTCTTACAGGGAACGATCAAAGCGTAGACTGTTTGAGACATACCTCCCGTGGAGGAAAGTGCGCATGGTGACTGTTGTATTCATTCCCGATGCAATTTCTGTGTTTCATCAACACTCTGATAGTCCACAGATTACAGAATGCCACCAGATGTGCATCGGAAACTACTACTGGTCTTACAGGCAACGATCAAAACATAGACTGTTTGAGAATTACTCCTATGGAGGAAAGTGCGCATGGTGACTGTTGTATTCAATCCCGATGCAATTTCTGCGTTTCATCAACACTCTGATAGTCCACAGATTTCAGAATGCCTCCAGATGTGCATCCGAAACTAGTACTGGTCTTCCAGGGAAAGATCAAAGCGTAGACTGTTTGAGACATTACTTTTATGGAGGAAAGTGCGCATGGTTACTGTTGTATTCAATCCCGATGCAATTACTGTGTTTCATCAACACCCTGATAGTCTACACATTACAGAATGCCACCAGATGTGCATCGGAAACTACTGCTGGTCTTAAAGGGAACGATCAAAGCATAGACTGTTTGAGAATTACCCCCATGGAGGAAAGTGCGTATTATGACTGTTGTATTCAATCCCGAGGCAATTTCTGTGTTTCATCAACACTCTGATAGTCCATAGGTTACAGAATGCCCCCAGATGTGCATCGGAAACTACTACTGGTCTTCCAGGGAACGATCAAAGCGTAGACTGTTTGAGACATTACTCACATGGAGGAAAGTGCGCATGGTGCCTGTTGAATTCAATCCCGATGCAATTTCTGTGTTTCATCAACACTCTGATTGTCCACTGATTACAGAATGCCTCCAGATGTGCATCGGAAGCTACTACTGGTCTTCCAGGGAACGATCAAAGCGTAGACTGTTTGAGACATTACTTTTATGGAGGAAAGTGCGCATGGTTACTGTTGTATTCAATCCCGATGCAATTACTGTGTTTCATCAACACCCTGATAGTCTACACATTACAGAATGCCACCAGATGTGCATCGGAAACTACTACTGGTCTTCCAGGGAACGATCAAAGCGTAGACTGTTTGAGATTTTACTTTATGGAGGAATATGCGCATGGTGACTGTTGTATTCAATCCCGATGTAATATCTGTGTTTCATCAACACTCTGATAGTCCACAGATTACGGAAAGCCCCCAGATGTGCATCGGAAACTTCTACTGGTCTTCCAGGGAACGATCAAAGCGTAGACTGTTTGAGACATTACTCCCATGGAGGAAAGTGCGCATGGTGACTGTTGTATTCAATCCCGATGCAATTTCCGTGTTTCATCAACACTCTGATAGGCCACAGATTACAGAATGCCACCAGATGTTCATCGGAAACTACTACTGGTCTTACAGGAACGATCAAAGCGTAAACTGTTTGAGACATTACTCCCATGGAGGAAAGTGCGCATGGTGACTGTTGTATTCAATCCCGATGCAATTTCTGTGTTTCATCATCACTCTGATAGTCCGCAGATTACAGAATGCCTCCAGATGTTCATCGGAAACTACTACTTGTCTTCCAGGTAACGATCAAATGGTAGACTGTTTGAGACATTACTTTTATGGAAGAATGTGCGCATGGTGACTGTTGTATTCAATCCCGATTCAATTTCTGTGTTTCATCATCACTCTAGTAGTCCACAGATTACAGAATGCCTCCAGATGTTCATCGGAAACTGCTACTGGTCTTCCAGGGAACGATCAAATGGTAGACTGTTTGAGACATTACTTTTATGGAGGAATGTGCGCATGGTGACTGTTGTATTCAATTCCGATGCAATTTCTGTGTTTCATCATCACTCTAGTAGTCCACAGATTACAGAATGCCACCAGATGTGCATCGGAAACTACTACTGGTCTTCCAGGGAACGATCAAAGCGTAGACTGTTTGAGACATTACTCCTATGGAGGAAAGTGCGCATAGTGACTGTTGTATTGAATCCCGATGCTATTACTGTGTTCCATCAACACTCCGATAGTCTACACATTACAGAATGCCACCAGATGTGCATCGGAAACTACTACTGGTCTTCCAGGGAACGATCAAAGCGTAGATTGTTTGAGACATTTCTCCCATGGAGGAAAGTGCGTATGGTGACTGTTGTATTCAATCCCGATGCAATTTCTGTGTTTCATCAACACTCTGATAGTCCACATTTTACAGAATGATTCCAGATGTGCATTGGAAACTACTACTGGTCTTCCAGGGAACGATCAAATCATAGACTGTTTGAGACATTACTCCCAAGGAGGAAAGTGCGCATGGTGACTGTTGTATTGAATCCCGATGCAATTTCTGTGTTTCGTCAACACTTGATACTCCACAGAATACAGAATGCCTCCAGATGTTAATCGGAAACTACTACTGGTCTTCCAGGGAACGATCAAAACGTAGACTGTTAGAGACATTACTCCCATGGGCGAAAGAGCGCATGGCGACTGTTGTATTCTATCCCGATGCAATTTCCGTGTTTCATCAACACTCTGATAGTCCACAGATTTCAGAATGCCTCCAGATGTGCATCGGAAACTACTACTGGTCTTCCAGGGAAAGATCAAAGCGTAGACTGTTTGAGAAATTACTCCCATGGAGGAAAGTGCGCATGGTGACTGTTGTAGTCAATCCCGATGCAATTTCTGTGTTTCATCATCACTCTGATAGTCCGCAGATTACAGAATGCCTCCAGATGTTCATCGGAAACTACTACTTTTCTTCCAGGTAACGATCAAATGGTAGACTGTTTGAGACATTACTTTTATGGAAGAATGTTCGCATGGTGACTGTTGTATTCAATCCCGATTCAATTTCTGTGTTTCATCATCACTCTAGTAGTCCACAGATTACAGAATGCCTCCAGATGTTCATCGGAAACTGCTACTGGTCTTCCAGGGAACGATCAAATGGTAGACTGTTTGAGACATTACTTTTATGGAGGAATGTGCGCATGGTGACTGTTGTATTCAATTCCGATGCAATTTCTCCGTTTCATCATCACTCTAGTAGTCCACAGATTATAGAATGCCTCCATATGTGCATCGGAAACTACTACTGGTCTTACAGGGAACGATCAAAGCGTAGACTGTTTGAGACATACCTCCCGTGGAGGAAAGTGCGCATGGTGACTGTTGTATTCATTCCCGATGCAATTTCTGTGTTTCATCAACACTCTGATAGTCCACAGATTACAGAATGCCACCAGATGTGCATCGGAAACTACTACTGGTCTTACAGGCAACGATCAAAACATAGACTGTTTGAGAATTACTCCTATGGAGGAAAGTGCGCATGGTGACTGTTGTATTCAATCCCGATGCAATTTCTGCGTTTCATCAACACTCTGATAGTCCACAGATTTCAGAATGCCTCCAGATGTGCATCCGAAACTAGTACTGGTCTTCCAGGGAAAGATCAAAGCGTAGACTGTTTGAGAAATTACTCCCATGGAGGAAAGTGCGCATGGTGACTGTTATATTCAATCCCGATGCAATTTCTGTGTTTCATCATCACTCTAGTAGTCCACAGATTACAGAATGCCTCCAAATGTGCATCGGAAACTACTACTGGTCTTACAGGGAACGATCAAAGCATTGACTGTTTGAGGATTACTCCCATGGTGGAAAGTGCGCATGGTGACTGTTGTATTCAATCCCGATGCAATTTCTGTGTTTCATCAACGCTCTGATCGTCCACAGATTACAGAATGCCACCAGATGTGCATCGGAAACTACTACTGGTGTTACAGGGAACGATCAAAGCGTAGACTGTTTGAGACATACCTCCCGTGGAGGATAGTGCGCATGGTGACTGTTGTATTTAATCCGGATGCAATTTCTGTGTTTCATCAACACTCTGATAGTCCACATTTTACAGAATGCCTCCACATGTGCATCGGAAAGTACTACTGGTCTTCCAGGGAACGATCAAAGCGTAGACTGTTTGAGACATTACTAACATGGAGGAAAGTGCGCATGGAGAATGTTGTATTCAATCCCGATGCAATTTCTGTGTTTCATCAACACTCTGATGCTCCACAGAATACAGAATGCCTCCAGATGTTAATCGGAAACTACTACTGGGCTTCCAGGGAACGATCAAAGCGTAAACTCTTTGAAACATTACTCCATGGAGGAAAGTGCGCATAGTGATTGTTGTGTTCACTCCCGATGCAATTTCTGTGTTTCATCAACACTCTGATAGTCCACAGATTACGGAAAGCGTCCAGATGTGCATCGGAAACTCTTACTGGTCTTCTGGGGAACGATCAAAGCGTAGACTGTTAGAGACATTACTCCTATGGAGTAAAGTGCGCATGGTGACTATTGTATTCAATCCCGATGCAAAATCTGAGTTTCATCAACACTCTGATAGTCCACAGGTTGCAGAATGCCTCCAGACGTGCAATTAAAACTACTACTGGTCTTCCAGGGAACGATCAAAGCGTAGACTGTTTGAGACATTACTTCCATGGAGGAAACTGCGCATGGAGACTGTTGTTTTCAATCCCGATGCAATTTCTGTGTTACATCAACTCTCTGATAGTCCACAGAGTACAGAAAGCCTCCAGATGTGCATTGGAAACTACTACTGGTCCTCCAGGGAACGATCAAAGCGTAGACTGTTAGAGACATTACTCCCACGGAGGAAAGTGCGCATGGCGACTGTTGTATTGAATCCCGATGCAATTTCTGTGTTTCATCAACACTCTGATAGTCCACAGATTACAGAATGCCGCCAGCTGTTTATCGGAAACCACTACTGGTCTTCCAGGGAACGATCGAAGCGTAGACTGTTTGAGACATTACTACCGTAGAGGAAAGTGCGCGTGGTGACTGTTGTATTCATTCCCGATGCAATTTCTGTGTTTAATCAACACTCTGATAGTCCACAGATTACAGAATGCCTCCAGATGTTCATCGGAAACTACTACTGGTCTTCCAGGAACGATCAAAGCGTAAACTGTTAGAGACATTACTCCCATTAGGGAAACTGCGCATGGAGACTGTTGTATTTAATCGCGATGCAATTTCTGTGTTTCATCAACACTCTGATAGTCCACAGATTACAGAATGCCTCCAGATGTTCATCGGAAACTACTACTGGTCTTCCAGGTAACGATCAAAGGGTAGACTGTTTGAGACATTACTTTTATGGAAGAAAGTGCGCATGGTGACTGTTGAATTCAATCCCGATGGAATTTCTGTGTTTCATCAACACTCAGATAGTCCACAGATTACAGAATGCCTCCAGATGTTCATCGGAAATTACTACTGGTCTTCCAGGGAACGATCAAAGCGTAGACTGTTTGAGAATTACTCCCATGGAGGAAAGTGCGCATGGTGACTGTTGTATTCAATCCCGATGTAATTTCTGTCTCTTATCAACACTCTGATAGTCCACAGATTACAGAAAGCCCCCACATGTGCATCGGAAACTACTACTGGTCTTCCAGGGAACGATCAAAGCGTAGACTGTTTGAGACATTACTACCGTGGAGGAAAGTGCGCATGGTGACTGTTTTATTCAATCCCGATGCAATTTCTGTGTTTCATCATCACTCTGATAGTCCACAGATTACAGAATGCCTCCAGATGTTCATCGGAAACTACTACTGGTCTTCAAGGGAACGATCAAAGCGTAAACTGTTTGAGACGTAACTCCCATGAAGGAAACTGCGCATGGAGACTGTTGTATTCAACCCCGATGCAATTTCTGTGTTTCATCGACACTCTGATAGTCCACAGAATACAGAAAGCCTCCAGATGTGCATAGGAAACTACTACTGGTCTTCTGGGGAACGATCAAAGCGTAGACTGTTAGAGACATTACTCCCATGGAGGAAAGTGCGTATGGTGACTGTTGTATTCAATCCCGATGCAATTACTGTGTTTCATCAACACTCTGATACTCCACAGAATACAGAATGCCCCCAGATGTTAATCGGAAACTACTACTGGTCTTCCAGGGAACGGTCAAAGCGTAGACTGTTTGAGACATTACTCCCATGGAGAAAAGTGCGCATGGTGACTGTTGTATTCATTCCCGATGCAATTTCTTTGTTTCATCAACACTCTTATAGTCCACAGATTACAGAATGTCTCCAGATGTGCATCGGAAACTACTACTGGTCTTCCAGAGAACGATCAAAGCGTTGACTGTTTGGGACATTACTCCCATGGAGGGAAGTGCGCATGGTGACTGTTGTATTCAATCCGGATGCAATTTCTGTGTTTCATCAACACTCTGATAGTCCACATTTTACAGAATGCCTCCAGATGTGCATCGGAAACTACTACTGGTCTTCCAGGGAACGATCAAAGCGTAGTCTGTTAAAGACATTACTCCAATGGAGGTAAGTGCGCATGGTGACTGTTGTATTGAATCCCTATGCAATATCTGTGTTTCATCAACACACTGATAGTCCACAGATTACAGAATGCCTCCATATGTTCATCGGAAGCTACTACTGGTCTTCCAGGGAACGATTAATTCGTAGACTGTTTGAGGCATTACTTTTATGGGGGAATGTGCGCATGGTGCCTGTTGTATTTAATCCCGATGCAATTTCTGTGTTTCATCAACACTCTAATAGTCCGCAGATTACAGAATGCCACCAGATGTGCATCGGAAACTACTGCTGGTCTTCCAGGGAACGATCAAATCGTAGACTGTTTGAGACATTACTCCCGTGTAGGAAAGTGCTCATGCTGACTGTTGTACTCAATCCCGAAGCAATTTCTGTGTTTCATCAACATTCTGATTGTCCACAGATTACAGAATGCCACCAGATGATCATCGTAAACTACTACTGGTCTTCCAGGGAACGATCAAATCGTAGACTGTTTGAGGCATGACTCCCGTGTAGGAAAGTCCGCATTGTGATTGTTGTACTCAATCGCGATGCAATTTCTGTGTTTCATCAGCACTCTGATAGTCCACAGATTACAGAAGGCCACCAGATGTGCATCGGAAACTACTACTGGTCTTCCAGGGAACGATCAAATCGTAGACTGTTTGAGACATTACTCCCGTGTAGGAAAGTGCGCATGGTGACTGTTGTACTCAATCCCGATGCAATTTCTGTGTTTCATCAACACCCTGATAGCCTACACATTACAGAATGCCACCAGATGTGCATCGGAAACTACTACTGGTCTTACAGGGAACGATCAAAGCATAGACTGTTTGAGAATTACTCCCATGGAGGAAACTGCGCATGTTGACTGTTGTATTCAATCCCGAGGCAATTTCTGTGTTTCATCAACACTCTGATAGTCCACAGATTACGGAAAGCCCCCAGATGTGCATCGGAAACTTCTACTGGTCTTCCAGGGAACGATCAAAGCGTAGACTGTTTGAGACATTACTGCCATGGAGGAAAGTGCGCATGGTGACTGTTGTATTCATTCCCGATGCAATTTCTGTGTTTCATCAACACTCTGATAGTCCACAGATTACAGAATGCCACCAGATATGCATCGGAAACTACTGCTGGTCTTAAAGGGAACGATCAAAGCATAGACTGTTTGAGAATTACCCCCATGGAGGAAAGTGCGTATTATGACTGTTGTATTTAATCCCGAGGCAATTTCTGTGTTTCATCAACACTCTGATAGTCCATAGGTTACAGAATGCCCCCAGATGTGCATCGGAAACTACTACTGGTCTTCCAGGGAACGATCAAAGCGTAGACTGTTTGAGACTTTACTCACATGGAGGAAAGTGCGCATGGTGCCTGTTGAATTCAATCCCGATGCAATTTCTGTGTTTCATCAACACTCTGATAGTCCACATTTTACAGAATGCCTCCAGAAGAGCATCGGAAACTACTACTGGTCTTCCAGGGAACGATCAAAGCGTAGACTGTTTGAGACATTACTCCAATGGAGGAAAGTGCGCATGGTGTCTGTTGTATTCAATCCCTATGCAATATCTGTGTTTCATCAACACACTGATAGTCCACAGATTACAGAATGCCTCCATATGTTCATCGGAAGCTACTACTGGTCTTCCAGCGAACGATTAATTCGTAGACTGTTTGAGACATTACTTTTATGGGGGAATGTGCGCATGGTGTCTGTTGTATTTAATCCCGATGCAATTTCTGTGTTTCATCAACACTCTAATAGTCCACAGATTACAGAATGCCTCCAGATGTTCATCGGAAACTACTACTGGTCTTACAGGGAACGATCAAAGCATAGACTGTTTGAGAATTACTCCCATGGAGCAAAGTGCGCTTGGTGACGGTTGTATTCAATCCCGATGCAATTTCTGCGTTTCATCAACACTCTGATAGGCCACAGATTACAGAATGCCACCATATGTTCATCGGAAGCTACTACTGGTCTTCCAGGGAACGATCAAAGCGTAGACTGTTCGAGACATACCTCCCGTGGAGGAAAGTGCGCATGGTGACTGTTGTATTCATTCCCGATGCAATTTCTGTGTTTCTTTAACACTCTGAAGGTCCACAGATTACAGAAGGCCACCAGATGTGCATCGGAAACTACTACTGGTCTTACAGGGAAGGATCAAAGAATAGACTGTTTGAGAATTACTTCCATGGAGGAAAGTGCGCATGGTGACTGTTGTATTCAATCCCGAGGCAATTTCTGTGTTTCATCAACACTCTGATAATCCGCAGATTACAGAATGCCACCAGATGTGCATCGGAAACTACTACTGGGCTTCCAGGGAACGATCAAAGAGTAGACTGTTTGAGACACTACTCCCGTGGAGGAAAGTGCGCATGGTGACTGTTGTATTCAATCCCGATGCAATTTCTGAGTTTCATCAACACTCTGATAGTCCCCAGATTACAGAATGCCACCAGATGTGCATCGGAAACTACTGCTGGTCTTCCAGGGAACGATCAAATCGTAGACTGTTTGAGACATTACACCCGTGTAGGAAAGTGCGCATGCTGACTGTTGTACTCAATCCCGATGCAATTTCTGTGTTTCATCAACACTCTGATAGTCCACAGATTACAGAATGCCTCCAGATGTGCATCGGAAACTACTACTGGTCTTCCAGGGAACGATCAAAGCGTAGACTGTTTGAGACATTACTTTTATGGAGGAATGTGCGCATGGTGAATGTTGTATTCAATCCCGATGCAATTTCTGTGTTTCGTCAACATTCTGATTGTCCACAGATTACAGAATGCCTCCACATGTTCATCGTAAACTACTACTGGTCTTCCAGGGAACGATCAAATCGTAGACTGTTTGAGACATGACTCCCGTGTAGGAAAGTGCGCATTGTGATTGATGTACTCAATCGCGATGCAATTTCTGTGTTTCATCAGCACTCTGATAGTCCACAGATTACAGAAGGCCACCAGATGTGCATCGGAAACTACTACTGGTCTTCCAGGGAACGATCAAATCGTAGATTGTTTGAGACATTACTCCCGTGTAGGAAAGTGCGCATGGTGACTGTTGTACTCAATCCCGATGCAATTTCTGTGTTTCATCAACACCCTGATAGTCTACACATTACAGAATGCCACCAGATGTGCATCGGAAACTACTACTGGTCTTACAGGGAACGATCAGAGCATAGACTATTTGAGAATTACTCCCATGGAGGAAACTGCGCATGTTGACTGTTGTATTCAATCCCGAGGCAATTTCTGTGTTTCATCAACACTCTGATAGTCCACAGACTACGGAAAGCCCCCAGATGTGCATCGGAAACTTCTATTGGACTTTCAGGGAACGATCAAAGCGTAGACTGTTTGAGACATTACTCCCATGGAGGAAAGTGCGCATGGTGACTGTTGTATTCATTCCCGATGCAATTTCTGTGTTTCATCAACACTCTGATAGTCCTCAGATTACTGAATGCCACCAGATATGCATCGGAAACTACTGCTGGTCTTAAAGGGAACGATCAAAGCATAGACTGTTTGAGAATTACTCCCATGGAGGAAAGTGCGTATTATGACTGTTGTATTCAATCCCGAGGCAATTTCTGTGTATCATCAACACTCTGATAGTCCACAGATTACAGAAAGCCCCCAGATGTGCATCGGAAACTAATACTGGTCTTCCAGGGAACGATCAAAGCGTAGACTGTTTGAGACATTACTCACATGGAGGAAAGTGCGCATGGTGCCTGTTGAATTCAATCCCGATGCAATTTCTGTGTTTCATCAACACTCTGATTGTCCACAGATTACAGAATGCCTCCAGATGTGCATCGGAAGCTACTACTGGTCTTCCAGGGAACGATCAAAGCGTAGACTGTTTGAGACATTACTTTTATGGAGGAAAGTGCGCATGGTTACTGTTGTATTCAATCCCGATGCAATTACTGTGTTTCATCAACACGCTGATAGTCTACACATTACAGAATGCCACCAGATGTGCATCGGAAACTACTACTGGTCTTACAGGGAACGATCAAAGCACAGACTGTTTGAGAATTACTCTCACGGAGGAAAGTGCGCATGTTGACTGTTGTATTCAATCCCGAGGCAATATCTGTGTTTCATCAACACTCTGATAGTCCACAGATTACGGAAAGACCCCAGATGTGCATCGGAATCTTCTACTGGTCTTCCAGGGAACGATCAGAGCGTAGACTGTTTGAGACATTACTCCCATGGAGGAAAGTGCGCATGGTGACTGTTGTATTCAATCCCGATGCAATTTCTGTGTTTCATCAACACTCTGATAGGCCACAGATTACAGAATGCCACCAGATGTTCATCGGAAACTACTACTAGTCATCCAGGGAACGATAAAAGCGTAGACAGTTCGAGACATACCTCCGGTGTAGGAAAGTGCGCATGGTGACTGTTGTATTCATTCCCGATGCTATTTCTTTGTTACTTTAACACTCTGATAGTCCAGAGATTACAGAATGCCTCCAGATGTTCATCGGAAACTACTACTGGTCTTCCAGGGAACGATCAAAGCGTAGACTGTTTGAGACATTACTAACATGGAGGAAAGTGCGCATGGTGACTGTTGTATTCAATCCCGATGCAATTTCTGTGTTTCATCAACACTCTGATACTCCACAGAATCCAGAATGCTTCCAGATGAGTATCGGAAACTACTACTGGTCTTCCAGAGAACGATCAAAGCGTAGACTGTTTGAGACATTACTTTTATGGAGGAAAGTGCGCATGGTGACTGTTGTATTGAATCCCGAAGCAATTTCTGTGTTTCATCAACACTCTGATACTCCACAGAATACAGAATGCCTCCAGATGTTAATCGGAAACTACTACGGGTCTTACAGGGAACGAACAAAGCATAGACTGTTTAAGAATTACTCCCATGGAGGAAAGTGCGCATGGTGACTGTTGTATTCAATCCCGATGCAATTTCTGTGTTTCATCAACGCTCTAATAGGCCACAGATTAAAGAAAGCCCCCAGATGTGCATCGGAAACTACTACTGGTCTTCCAGGGAACGATCAAAGCGAAGCCTGTTAGAGACATTACTCCCATGGAGGAAAGTGAGCATGGTGACTGTTGTATTCAATCCCGATGCAATTTCTGTGTTTCATCAACACTCTGATAGTCCACAGATTACAGAATGCCGCCAGCTGTTTATCGGAAAGTACTACTGGTCTTCCAGGGATCGATCAAAGCGTAGACTGTTTGAGAGATTACTACCGTGGAGGAAAGTGAGCGTGGTGACTGTTGTATTCATTCCCGATGCAATTTCTGTGTTTCATCAACACTCTGATAGTCCACAGATTACAGAATGCTTCCAGATGTTCATCGGAAACTACTACTGGTTTTCCAGGAACGATCAAAGCGTAGACTGTTTGAGACATTACTCCCATTGAGGAAACTGCGCATGGAGACTGTTGTATTCAATCCCGATGCAATTTCTGTGTTTCATCAACACTCTGATAGTCCACAGTGTACAGAAAGCCTCCAGATGTGTATAGGAAACTACTACTGGTCTTCTGGGGAACGATCAAAGCGTAGTCTGTTAAAGACATTACTCCTATGGAGGAAAGTGCGCATGGTTACTGTTGTATTGAATCCCGATACTATTACTGTGTTGCATCAACACTCTGATAGTCTACACATTACAGAATAACACCAGATGTGCATCGGAAACTACTACTGGTCTTCCAGGGAACGATCAAAGCGTAGATTGTTTGAGACATTTCTTCCGTGGAGGAAAGTGCGCATGGTGACTGTTGTATTCAATCTGGATGCAATTTCTGTGTTTCATCAACAGTCTGATAGTCCACATTTTACAGAATGCCTCCAGATGTGCATTGGAAACTACTACTGGTCTTACAGGGAACGATCAAAGCGTTGACTGTTTGAGGATTACTCCCATGGAGGAAAGTGCGCATGGTGACTGTTGTATTCAATCCCGATGCAATTTCTGTGTTTCATCATCACTCTGATAGTCCACAGATTACAGAATGCCTCCTGATGTTCATCGGAAACTACTACTGGTCTTCCAGGTAACGATCAAAGGGTAGACTGTTTGAGACATTACTTTTATGGAAGAATGTGCGCATGGTGACTGTTGTAATCAATCCCGATGCAATTTCTGTGTTTCATCATCACTCTAGTAGTCCACAGATTACAGAATGCCTCCAGATGTGCATCGGAAACTACTACTGGTCTTACAGGGAACGATCAAAGCGTTGACTGTTTGAGGATTACTCCCATGGAGGAAAGTGCGCATGGTGACTGTTGTATTCAATACCGATGCAATTTCTGTGTTTCATCAACGCTCTGATAGGCCACAGATTACAGAATGCCACCAGATGTGCATCGGAAACTACTACTGGTCTTCCAGGGAACGATCAAAGCGTAGACTGTTTGAGACATACCTCCCGTGGAGGAAAGTGCGCATGAAGACTGTTGTATTCATTCCTGATGCAATTTCTGTGTTTCATCAACACTCTGATAGTCCACAGATTACAGAATGCCACCAGATGTGCATCGGAAATTACTACTGGTCTTCCAGGGAACGATCAAAGCGTAAACTGTTTGAGACATTACTCCCATGGAGGAAACTGCGCATGGAGACTGTTGTATTCAACCCCGATGCAATTTCTGTGTTTCATCTACACTCTGATAGTCCACAGTGTACAGAAAGCCTCCAGATGTGCATAGGAAACTACTACTGGTCTTCTGGGGAACGATCAAAGCGTAGACTGTTAGAGACACTACTGCCATGGAGGAAAGTGCGCATGATGACTGTTGTATTCAATCCCGATGCAATTACTGTGTTATATCAACACTCTGATAGTCTACACATTACAGAATGCCACCAGATGTGCATCGGAAACTTCTACTGGTCTTCCAGGGAACGATCAAAGCGTAGATTGTTTGAGACATTTCTCCCGTGGAGGAAAGTGCTCATGGTGACTGTTGTATTCAATCCGGATGCTATTTCTGTGTTTCATCAACACGCTGATAGTCCACATTTTACAGAATGCCTCCAGATGTGCATCGGAAACTACTACTGGTCTTCCTGGGAACGATCAAAGCGTAGACTGTTTCAGACATTACTGACATGGAGGAAAGTGCGCATGGTGACTGTTGTATTCAATCCCGATGCAATTTCTGTGTTTCATCAACACTCTGATAGTCCACAGATTACAGAATGCCGCCAGCTGTTTATCGGAAACTACTACTTGTCTTCCAGGGAACGATCAAAGCGTAGACTGTTTGAGACATTACTACCGTAGAGGAAAGTGCGCGTGGTGACTGTTGTATTCATTCCCGATGCAATTTCTGTGTTTAATCAACACTCTGATAGTCCACAGATTTCAGAATGCCTCCAGATGTTCATCGGAAACTACTACTAATCTTCCAGGATCGATCAAAGCGTAAACTGTTTGAGACATTACTCCCATTGAGGAAACTGCGCATGGAGACTGTCGTATTCAATCCCGATGCAATTTCTGTGTTTCATCAACACTCTGATAGTCCACAGATTACAGAATGCCTCCAGATGTTCATCGGAAACTACTACTGGTCTTCCAGGTAACGCTCAAAGGGTAGACTGTTTGAGACATTACTTTTATGGAAGAAAGTGCGCATGGTGACTGTTGTATTCAATCCCGATGCAATTTCTGTGTTTCATCAACACTCTGATAGTCCACAGATTACAGAATGCCACCTGATGTGCATCGGAAACTATTACTGGTCTCACAGGGAACGATCAAAACATAGACTGTTTGAGAATTACTCCCATGGAGGAAAGTGCGCATGGTGACTGTTGTATTCAATCCCGATGCAATTTCTGTGCTTCATCAACACTCTGATAGGCCACAGATTACAGAATGCCACCAGATGTTCATCGGAAACTACTACTAGTCATCCAGGGAACGATCAAAGCGTAGACAGTTCGAGACATACCTCCGGTGTAGGAAAGTGCGCATGGTGACTGTTGTATTCATTCCCGATGCTATTTCTTTGTTACTTTAACACTCTGATAGTCCAGAGATTACAGAATGCCTCCAGATGTTCATCGGAAACTACTACTGGTCTTCCAGGGAATGATCAAAGCGTAGACTGTTTGAGACATTACTAACATGGAGGAAAGTGCGCATGGTGACTGTTGTATTCAATCCCGATGCAATTTCTGTGTTTCATCAACACTCTGATACTCCACAGAATCCAGAATGCTTCCAGATGAGTATCGGAAACTACTACTGGTCTTCCAGAGAACGATCAAAGCGTAGACTGTTTGAGACATTACTTTTATGGAGGAAAGTGCGCATGGTGACTGTTGTATTGAATCCCGAAGCAATTTCTGTGTTTCATCAACACTCTGATACTCCACAGAATACAGAATGCCTCCAGATGTTAATCGGAAACTACTACGGGTCTTACAGGGAACGAACAAAGCATAGACTGTTTGAGAATTACTCCCATGGAGGAAAGTGCGCATGGTGACTGTTGTATTCAATCCCGATGCAATTTCTGTGTTTCATCAACGCTCTAATAGGCCACAGATTAAAGAAAGCCCCCAGATGTGCATCGGAAACTACTACTGGTCTTCCAGGGAACGATCAAAGCGAAGCCTGTTAGAGACATTACTCCCATGGAGGAAAGTGAGCATGGTGACTGTTGTATTCAATCCCGATGCAATTTCTGTGTTTCATCAACACTCTGATAGTCCACAGATTACAGAATGCCGCCAGCTGTTTATCGGAAAGTACTACTGGTCTTCCAGGGATCGATCAAAGCGTAGACTGTTTGAGAGATTACTACCGTGGAGGAAAGTGAGCGTGGTGACTGTTGTATTCATTCCCGATGCAATTTCTGTGTTTCATCAACACTCTGATAGTCCACAGATTACAGAATGCTTCCAGATGTTCATCGGAAACTACTACTGGTTTTCCAGGAACGATCAAAGCGTAGACTGTTTGAGACATTACTCCCATTGAGGAAACTGCGCATGGAGACTGTTGTATTCAATCCCGATGCAATTTCTGTGTTTCATCAACACTCTGATAGTCCACAGTGTACAGAAAGCCTCCAGATGTGTATAGGAAACTACTACTGGTCTTCTGGGAACGATCAAAGCGTAGTCTGTTAAAGACATTACTCCTATGGAGGAAAGTGCGCATGGTTACTGTTGTATTGAATCCCGATACTATTACTGTGTTGCATCAACACTCTGATAGTCTACACATTACAGAATAACACCAGATGTGCATCGGAAACTACTACTGGTCTTCCAGGGAACGATCAAAGCGTAGATTGTTTGAGACATTTCTTCCGTGGAGGAAAGTGCGCATGGTGACTGTTGTATTCAATCTGGATGCAATTTCTGTGTTTCATCAACAGTCTGATAGTCCACATTTTACAGAATGCCTCCAGATGTGCATTGGAAACTACTACTGGTCTTACAGGGAACGATCAAAGCGTTGACTGTTTGAGGATTACTCCCATGGAGGAAAGTGCGCATGGTGACTGTTGTATTCAATCCCGATGCAATTTCTGTGTTTCATCATCACTCTGATAGTCCACAGATTACAGAATGCCTCCTGATGTTCATCGGAAACTACTACTGGTCTTCCAGGTAACGATCAAAGGGTAGACTGTTTGAGACATTACTTTTATGGAAGAATGTGCGCATGGTGACTGTTGTAATCAATCCCGATGCAATTTCTGTGTTTCATCATCACTCTAGTAGTCCACAGATTACAGAATGCCTCCAGATGTGCATCGGAAACTACTACTGGTCTTACAGGGAACGATCAAAGCGTTGACTGTTTGAGGATTACTCCCATGGAGGAAAGTGCGCATGGTGACTGTTGTATTCAATACCGATGCAATTTCTGTGTTTCATCAACGCTCTGATAGGCCACAGATTACAGAATGCCACCAGATGTGCATCGGAAACTACTACTGGTCTTCCAGGGAACGATCAAAGCGTAGACTGTTTGAGACATACCTCCCGTGGAGGAAAGTGCGCATGAAGGCTGTTGTATTCATTCCTGATGCAATTTCTGTGTTTCATCAACACTCTGATAGTCCACAGATTACAGAATGCCACCAGATGTGCATCGGAAATTACTACTGGTCTTCCAGGGAACGATCAAAGCGTAAACTGTTTGAGACATTACTCCCATGGAGGAAACTGCGCATGGAGACTGTTGTATTCAACCCCGATGCAATTTCTGTGTTTCATCTACACTCTGATAGTCCACAGTGTACAGAAAGCCTCCAGATGTGCTTAGGAAACTACTACTGGTCTTCTGGGGAACGATCAAAGCGTAGACTGTTAGAGACACTACTGCCATGGAGGAAAGTGCGCATGATGACTGTTGTATTCAATCCCGATGCAATTACTGTGTTATATCAACACTCTGATAGTCTACACATTACAGAATGCCACCAGATGTGCATCGGAAACTTCTACTGGTCTTCCAGGGAACGATCAAAGCGTAGATTGTTTGAGACATTTCTCCCGTGGAGGAAAGTGCTCATGGTGACTGTTGTATTCAATCCGGATGCTATTTCTGTGTTTCATCAACACGCTGATAGTCCACATTTTACAGAATGCCTCCAGATGTGCATCGGAAACTACTACTGGTCTTCCTGGGAACGATCAAAGCGTAGACTGTTTCAGACATTACTGACATGGAGGAAAGTGCGCATGGTGACTGTTGTATTCAATCCCGATGCAATTTCTGTGTTTCATCAACACTCTGATAGTCCACAGATTACAGAATGCCGCCAGCTGTTTATCGGAAACTACTACTTGTCTTCCAGGGAACGATCAAAGCGTAGACTGTTTGAGACGTTACTACCGTAGAGGAAAGTGCGCGTGGTGACTGTTGTATTCATTCCCGATGCAATTTCTGTGTTTAATCAACACTCTGATAGTCCACAGATTTCAGAATGCCTCCAGATGTTCATCGGAAACTACTACTGGTCTTCCAGGAACGATCAAAGCGTAAACTGTTTGAGACATTACTCCCATTGAGGAAACTGCGCATGGAGACTGTCGTATTCAATCCCGATGCAATTTCTGTGTTTCATCAACACTCTGATAGTCCACAGATTACAGAATGCCTCCAGATGTTCATCGGAAACTACTACTGGTCTTCCAGGTAACGCTCAAAGGGTAGACTGTTTGAGACATTACTTTTATGGAAGAAAGTGCGCATGGTGACTGTTGTATTCAATCCCGATGCAATTTCTGTGTTTCATCAACACTCTGATAGTCCACAGATTACAGAATGCCACCTGATGTGCATCGGAAACTATTACTGGTCTCACAGGGAACGATCAAAACATAGACTGTTTGAGAATTACTCCCATGGAGGAAAGTGCGCATGGTGACT
The DNA here is from genome assembly GCF_023897955.1 of Schistocerca gregaria. NCBI lineage: Eukaryota > Metazoa > Arthropoda > Insecta > Orthoptera > Acrididae > Schistocerca > Schistocerca gregaria. Next base: position 1,326,151 of record NW_026061699.1, read on the forward strand.
GTTGTATTCAATCCCGATGCAATTTCTGTGTCTCATCAACACTCTGATAGAGCACAGATTACAGAAAGCCCCCAGACGTGCATCGGAAACTACTACTGGTCTTCCAGGGATCGATCAAAGCGTAGAATGTTTGAGAGGTTACTACCGTGGAGGAAAGTGAGCGTGGTGACTGTTGTATTCATTCCCGATGCAATTTCTGTGTTTCATCAACACTCTGATAGTCCACAGATTACAGAATGCTTCCAGATGTTCATCGGAAACTACTACTGGTTTTCCAGGAACGATCAAAGCGTAGACTGTTTGAGACATTACTCCCATTGAGGAAACTGCGCATGGAGACTGTTGTATTCAATCCCGATGCAATTTCTGTGTTTCATCAACACTCTGATAGTCCACAGTGTACAGAAAGCCTCCAGATGTGTATAGGAAACTACTACTGGTCTTCTGGGGAACGATCAAAGCGTAGTCTGTTAAAGACATTACTCCTATGGAGGAAAGTGCGCATGGTTACTGTTGTATTGAATCCCGATACTATTACTGTGTTGCATCAACACTCTGATAGTCTACACATTACAGAATAACACCAGATGTGCATCGGAAACTACTACTGGTCTTCCAGGGAACGATCAAAGCGTAGATTGTTTGAGACATTTCTTCCGTGGAGGAAAGTGCGCATGGTGACTGTTGTATTCAATCTGGATGCAATTTCTGTGTTTCATCAACAGTCTGATAGTCCACAGATTACAGAATGCCTCCTGATGTTCATCGGAAACTACTACTGGTCTTCCAGGTAACGATCAAAGGGTAGACTGTTTGAGACATTACTTTTATGGAAGAATGTGCGCATGGTGACTGTTGTAATCAATCCCGATGCAATTTCTGTGTTTCAACATCACTCTAGTAGTCCACAGATTACAGAATGCCTCCAGATGTGAATCGGAAACTACTACTGGTCTTACAGGGAACGATCAAAGCGTTGACTGTTTGAGGATTACTCCCATGGAGGAAAGTGCGCATGGTGACTGTTGTATTCAATACCGATGCAATTTCTGTGTTTCATCAACGCTCTGATAGGCCACAGATTACAGAATGCCACCAGATGTGCATCGGAAACTACTACTGGTCTTCCAGGGAACGATCAAAGCGTAGACTGTTTGAGACATACCTCCAGTGGAGGAAAGTGCGCATGAAGACTGTTGTATTCATTCCTGATGCAATTTCTGTGTTTCATCAACACTCTGATAGTCCACAGATTACAGAATGCCACCAGATGTGCATCGGAAATTACTACTGGTCTTCCAGGGAACGATCAAAGCGTAAACTGTTTGAGACATTACTCCCATGGAGGAAACTGCGCATGGAGACTGTTGTATTCAACCCCGATGCAATTTCTGTGTTTCATCTACACTCTGATAGTCCACAGTGTACAGAAAGCCTCCAGATGTGCATAGGAAACTACTACTGGTCTTCTGGGGAACGATCAAAGCGTAGACTGTTAGAGACACTACTGCCATGGAGGAAAGTGCGCATGATGACTGTTGTATTCAATCCCGATGCAATTACTGTGTTATATCAACACTCTGATAGTCTACACATTACAGAATGCCACCAGATGTGCATCGGAAACTTCTACTGGTCTTCCAGGGAACGATCAAAGCGTAGATTGTTTGAGACATTTCTCCCGTGGAGGAAAGTGCTCATGGTGACTGTTGTATTCAATCCGGATGCTATTTCTGTGTTTCATCAACACGCTGATAGTCCACATTTTACAGAATGCCTCCAGATGTGCATCGGAAACTACTACTGGTCTTCCTGGGAACGATCAAAGCGTAGACTGTTTCAGACATTACTGACATGGAGGAAAGTGCGCATGGTGACTGTTGTATTCAATCCCGATGCAATTTCTGTGTTTCATCAACACTCTGATAGTCCACAGATTACAGAATGCCGCCAGCTGTTTATCGGAAACTACTACTTGTCTTCCAGGGAACGATCAAAGCGTAGACTGTTTGAGACATTACTACCGTAGAGGAAAGTGCGCGTGGTGACTGTTGTATTCATTCCCGATGCAATTTCTGTGTTTAATCAACACTCTGATAGTCCACAGATTTCAGAATGCCTCCAGATGTTCATCGGAAACTACTACTGGTCTTCCAGGAACGATCAAAGCGTAAACTGTTTGAGACATTACTCCCATTGAGGAAACTGCGCATGGAGACTGTCGTATTCAATCCCGATGCAATTTCTGTGTTTCATCAACACTCTGATAGTCCACAGATTACAGAATGCCTCCAGATGTTCATCGGAAACTACTACTGGTCTTCCAGGTAACGCTCAAAGGGTAGACTGTTTGAGACATTACTTTTATGGAAGAAAGTGCGCATGGTGACTGTTGTATTCAATCCCGATGCAATTTCTGTGTTTCATCAACACTCTGATAGTCCACAGATTACAGAATGCCACCTGATGTGCATCGGAAACTATTACTGGTCTCACAGGGAACGATCAAAACATAGACTGTTTGAGAATTACTCCCATGGAGGAAAGTGCGCATGGTGACTGTTGTATTCAATCCCGATGCAATTTCTGTGTCTCATCAACACTCTGATAGAGCACAGATTACAGAAAGCCCCCAGACGTGCATCGGAAACTACTACTGGTCTTCCAGGGAACGATCAAATCGTAGACTGTGTGAGACATTACTACCGTGGAGGAAAGTGCGCATGGTGACTGTTTTATTCAATCCCGATGCAATTTCTGTGTTTCATCATCACTCTGATAGTCCACAGATTACAGAATGCCTCCAGATGTTCATCGGAAACTACTACTGGTCTTCCAGAGAACGATCAAAGCGTTGACTGTTTGGGACATTACTCCCATGGAGGGAAGTGCGCATGGTGAATGTTGTATTCAATCCGGATGCAATTTCTGTGTTTCATCAACACTCGGATAGTCCACATTTTACAGAATGCCTCCAGGTGTGCATCGGAAACTACTACTGGTCTTCCAGGGAACGATCAAAGCGTAGACTGTTTGAGACATTACTCCAATGGAGGAAAGTGCGCATGGTGACTGTTGTATTCAATCCCTATGCAATATCTGTGTTTCATCAACACACTGATAGTCCACAGATTACAGAATGCCTCCATATGTTCATCGGAAGCTACTACTGGTCTTCCAGGGAACGATTATTTCGTAGACTGTTTGAGACATTACTTTTATTGGGGAATGTGCGCATGGTGTCTGTTGTATTTAATCCCGTTGCAATTTCTGTGTTTCATCAACACTCTAATAGTCCACAGATTACAGAATGCCTCCAGATGTTCATCGGAAACTACTACTGGTCTTACAGGGAACGATCAAAGCATAGACTGTTTGAGAATTACTCCCATGGAGGAAAGTGCGCATGGTGACTGTTGTATTCAATCCCGATGCAATTTCTGCGTTTCATCAACAATCTGATAGGCCACAGATTACAGAATGCCACCAGATGTGCATCGGACACTACTACTGGTCTTCCAGGGAACGATCAAAGCGTAGACTGTTCGAGACATACCTCCCGTGGAGGAAAGTGCGCATGGTGACTGTTGTATTCATTCCCGATGCAATTTCTGTGTTTCTTTAACACTCTGAAGGTCCACAGATTACAGAAGGCCACCAGATGTGCATCGGAAACTACTACTGGTCTTCCAGCGAACGATCAAAGAGTAGACTGTTTGAGACACTACTCCCGTGGAGGAAAGTGCGCATGGTGACTGTTGTATTCAATCCCGATGCAATTTCTGAGTTTCATCAACACTCTGATAGTCCCCAGATTACAGAATGCCACCAGATGTGCATCGGAAACTACTGCTGGTCTTCCAGGGAACGATCAAATCGTAGACTGTTTGAGACATTACTCCCGTGTAGGAAAGTGCGCATGCTGACTGTTGTACTCAATCCCGATGCAATTTCTGTGTTTCATCAACACTCTGTTAGTCCACAGATTACAGAATGCCTCCAGATGTGCATCGGAAACTACTACTGGTCTTCCAGGGAACGATCAAAGCGTAGACTGTTTGAGACATTACTTTTATGGAGGAATGTGCGCATGGTGACTGTTGTATTCAATCCCGATGCAATTTCTGTGTTTCGTCAACATTCTGATTGTCCACAGATTACAGAATGCCTCCAGATGTTCATCGTAAACTACTACTGGTCTTCCAGGGAACGATCAAATCGTAGACTGTTTGAGACATGACTCCCGTGTAGGAAAGTGCGCATTGTGATTGTTGTACTCAATCGCGATGCAATTTCTGTGTTTCATCAGCACTCTGATAGTGCACAGATTACAGAAGGCCACCAGATGTGCATCGGAAACTACTACTGGTCTTCCAGGTAACGCTCAAAGGGTAGACTGTTTGAGACATTACTTTTATGGAAGAAAGTGCGCATGGTGACTGTTGTATTCAATCCCGATGCAATTTCTGTGTTTCATCAACACTCTGATAGTCCACAGATTACAGAATGCCACCTGATGTGCATCGGAAACTATTACTGGTCTCACAGGGAACGATCAAAACATAGACTGTTTGAGAATTACTCCCAAGGAGGAAAGTGCGCGTGGTGACTGTTGTATTCAATCCCGATGCAATTTCTGTGTCTCATCAACACTCTGATAGAGCACAGATTACAGAAAGCCCCCAGACGTGCATCGGAAACTACTACTGGTCTTCCAGGGAACGATCAAATCGTAGACTGTTTGAGACATTACTACCGTGGAGGAAAGTGCGCATGGTGACTGTTTTATTCAATCCCGATGCAATTTCTGTGTTTCATCATCACTCTGATAGTCCACAGATTACAGAATGCCTCCAGATGTTCATCGGAAACTACTACTGGTCTTCCAGAGAACGATCAAAGCGTTGACTGTTTGGGACATTACTCCCATGGAGGGAAGTGCGCATGGTGAATGTTGTATTCAATCCGGATGCAATTTCTGTGTTTCATCAACACTCTGATAGTCCACATTTTACAGAATGCCTCCAGATGTGCATCGGAAACTACTACTGGTCTTCCAGGGAACGATCAAAGCGTAGACTGTTCGAGACATACCTCCCGTGGAGGAAAGTGCGCATGGTGACTGTTGTATTCATTCCCGATGCAATTTCTGTGTTTCTTTAACACTCTGAAGGTCCACAGATTACACAAGGCCACCAGATGTGCATCGGAAACTACTACTGGTCTTCCAGCGAACGATCAAAGAGTAGACTGTTTGAGACACTACTCCCGTGGAGGAAAGTGCGCATGGTGACTGTTGTATTCAATCCCGATGCAATTTCTGCGTTTCATCAACAATCTGATAGGCCACAGATTACAGAATGCCACCAGATGTGCATCGGACACTACTACTGGTCTTCCAGGGAACGATCAAAGCGTAGACTGTTTGAGACATTACTCCAATGGAGGAAAGTGCGCATGGTGACTGTTGTATTCAATCCCTATGCAATATCTGTGTTTCATCAACACACTGATAGTCCACAGATTACAGAATGCCTCCATATGTTCATCGGAAGCTACTACTGGTCTTCCAGGGAACGATTATTTCGTAGACTGTTTGAGACATTACTTTTATGGGGGAATGTGCGCATGGTGTCTGTTGTATTTAATCCCGTTGCAATTTCTGTGTTTCATCAACACTCTAATAGTCCACAGATTACAGAATGCCTCCAGATGTTCATCGGAAACTACTACTGGTCTTACAGGGAACGATCAAAGCATAGACTGTTTGAGAATTACTCCCATGGAGGAAAGTGCGCATGGTGACTGTTGTATTCAATCCCGATGCAATTTCTGCGTTTCATCAACAATCTGATAGGCCACAGATTACAGAATGCCACCAGATGTGCATCGGACACTACTACTGGTCTTCCAGGGAACGATCAAAGCGTAGACTGTTCGAGACATACCTCCCGTGGAGGAAAGTGCGCATGGTGACTGTTGTATTCATTCCCGATGCAATTACTGTGTTTCTTTAACACTCTGAAGGTCCACAGATTACAGAAGGCCACCAGATGTGCATCGGAAACTACTACTGGTCTTCCAGCGAACGATCAAAGAGTAGACTGTTTGAGACACTACTCCCGTGGAGGAAAGTGCGCATGGTGACTGTTGTATTCAATCCCGATGCAATTTCTGAGTTTCATCAACACTCTGATAGTCCCCAGATTACAGAATGCCACCAGATGTGCATCGGAAACTACTGCTGGTCTTCCAGGGAACGATCAAATCGTAGACTGTTTGAGACATTACTCCCGTGTAGGAAAGTGCGCATGCTGACTGTTGTACTCAATCCCGATGCAATTTCTGTGTTTCATCAACACTCTGTTAGTCCACAGATTACAGAATGCCTCCAGATGTGCATCGGAAACTACTACTGGTCTTCCAGGGAACGATCAAAGCGTAGACTGTTTGAGACATTACTTTTATGGAGGAATGTGCGCATGGTGACTGTTGTATTCAATCCCGATGCAATTTCTGTGTTTCGTCAACATTCTGATTGTCCACAGATTACAGAATGCCTCCAGATGTTCATCGTAAACTACTACTGGTCTTCCAGGGAACGATCAAATCGTAGACTGTTTGAGACATGACTCCCGTGTAGGAAAGTGCGCATTGTGATTGTTGTACTCAATCGCGATGCAATTTCTGTGTTTCATCAGCACTCTGATAGTGCACAGATTACAGAAGGCCACCAGATGTGCATCGGAAACTACTACTGGTCTTCCAGGGAACGATCAAATCGTAGACTGTTTGAGACATTACTCCCGTGTAGGAAAGTGCGCATGGTGACTGTTGTACTAAATCCCGATGCAATTTCTGTGTTTCATCAACACCCTGATAGTCTACACATTACAGAATGCCACCAGATGTGCATCGGAAACTACTACTGGTCTTACAGGGAACGATGAAAGCATAGACTGTTTGAGAATTACTCCCATGGAGGAAACTGCGCATGTTGACTGTTGTATTCAATCCCGAGGCAATTTCTGTGTTCCATCAACACTCTGATAGTCCACAGATTACGGAAAGCCCCCAGATGTGCATCGGAAACTTCTACTGGTCTTCCAGGGAACGATCAAAGCGTAGACTGTTTGAGACATTACTCCCATGGAGGAAAGTGCGCATGGTGACTGTTGTATTCATTCCCGATGCAATTTCTGTGTTTCATCAACACTCTGATAGTCCACAGATTACAGGATGCCACCAGATATGCATCGGAAACTACTGCTGGTCTTAAAGGGAACGATTAAGGCATAGACTGTTTGAGAATTACTCCCATGGAGGAAAGTGCGTATTATGGCTGTTGTATTCAATCCCGAGGCAATTTCTGTGTTTCATCAACACTCTGATAGTCCACAGATTACAGAAAGCCCCCAGATGTGCATCGGAAACTACTACTGGTCTTCCAGGGAACGATCAAAGCGTAGACTGTTTGAGACATTACTCACATGGAGGAAAGTGCGCATGGTGCCAGTTGAATTCAATCCCGATGCAATTTCTGTGTTTCATCAACACTCTGATTGTCCACAGATTACAGAATGCCACCAGATGTGCATCGGAAGCTACTACTGGTCTTCCAGGGAACGATCAAAGCGTAGACTGTTTGAGACATTACTTTTATGGAGGAAAGTGCGCATGGTTACTGTTGTATTCAATCCCGATGCAATTACTGTGTTTCATCAACACCCTGATAGTCTACACATTACAGAATGCCACCAGATGTGCATCGGAAACTACTACTGGTCTTACAGGGAACGATCAAAGCATAGACGGTTTGAGAATTACTCTCACGGAGGAAAGTGCGGATGTTGACTGTTGTATTCAATCCCGAGGCAATTTCTGTGTTTCATCAACACTCTGATAGTCCACAGATTACGGAAAGCCCCCAGATGTGCATCGGAAACTTCTACTGGTCTTCCAGGGAACGATCAAATCGTAGACTGTTTGAGACATTACTCCCGTGTAGGAAAGTGCGCATGCTGACTGTTGTACTCAATCCCGATGCAATTTCTGTGTTTCATCAACACTCTGATAGTCCACAGATTACAGAATGCCTCCAGATGTGCATCGGAAACTACTACTGGTCTACCAGGGAACGATCAAAGCGTAGACTGTTTTAGACATTACTTTTATGGAGGAATGTGCGCATTGTGACTGTTGTATTCAATCCCGATGCAATTTCTGTGTTTCGTCAACATTCTGATTGTCCACAGATTACAGAATGCCTCCAGATGTTCATCGTAAACTACTACTGGTCCTCCAGGGAACGATCAAATCGTAGACTGTTTGAGACATGACTCCCGTGTAGGAAAGTGCGCATTGTGATTGTTGTACTCAATCGCGATGCAATTTCTTTGTTTCATCAGCACTCTGATAGTCCACAGATTACAGAAGGCCACCAGATGTGCATCGGAAACTACTACTGGTCTTCCAGGGAACGATCAAATCGTAGACTGTTTGAGACATTACTCCCGTGTAGGAAAGTGCGCATGGTGACTGTTGTACTCAATCCCGATGCAATTTCTGTGTTTCACCAACACCCTGATAGTCTACACATTACAGAATGCCACCAGATGTGCATCGGAAACTACTACTGGTCTTACAGGGAACGATGAAAGCATAGACTGTTTGAGAATTACTCCCATGGAGGAAACTGCGCATGTTGACTGTTGTATTCAATCCCGAGGCAATTTCTGTGTTTCATCAACACTCTGATAGTCCACAGATTACGGAAAGCCCCCAGATGTGCTTCGGAAACTTCTATTGGTCTTCCAGGGAACGATCAAAGCGTAGACTGTTTGAGACATTACTCCCATGGAGGAAAGTGCGCATGGTGACTGTTGTATTCATTCCCGATGCAATTTCTGTGTTTCATCAACACTCTGATAGTCCACAGATTACAGAATGCCACCAGATATGCATCGGAAACTACTGCTGGTCTTAAAGGGAACGATTAAAGCATAGACTGTTTGAGAATTACTCACATGGAGGAAAGCGCGTATTATGACTGTTGTATTCAATCCCGAGGCAATTTCTGTGTTTCATCAACACTCTGATAGTCCACAGATTACTGAAAGCCCCCAGATGTGCATCGGAAACTACTACTGGTCTTCCAGGGAACGATCAAAGCGTAGACTGTTTGAGACATTACTCACATGGAGGAAAGTGCGCATGGTGCCTGTTGAATTCAATCCCGATGCAATTTCTGTGTTTCATCAACACTCTGATTGTCCACAGATTACAGAATGCCTCCAGATGTGCATCGGAAGCTACTACTGGTCTTCCAGGGAACGATCAAAGCGTAGACTGTTTGAGACATTACTTTTATGGAGCAAAGTGCGCATGGTTACTGTTGTATTCAATCCCGATGCAATTACTGTGTTTCATCAACACCCTGATAGTCTACACATTACAGAATGCCACCAGATGTGCATCGGAAACTACTACTGGTCTTACAGGGAACGATCAAAGCATAGACTGTTTGAGAATTACTCTCACGGAGGAAAGTGCGCATGTTGACTGTTGTATTCAATCCCGAGGCAATTTCTGTGTTACATCAACACTCTGATAGTCCACAGATTACGGAAAGCCCCCAGATGTGCATCGGAAACTTCTACTGGTCTTCCAGGGAACGATCAAAGCGTAGACTGTTTGAGACATTACTCCCATGGAGGAAAGTGCGCATGGTGACTGTTGTATTCAATCCCGATGCAATTTCTGTGCTTCATCAACACTCTGATAGGCCACAGATTACAGAATGCCACCAGATGTTCATCGGAAACTACTACTGGTCTTACAGGAACGATCAAAGCGTAAACTGTTTGAGACATTACTCCCATTGAGGAAACTGCGCATGGAGACTGTTGTATTCAATCCCGATGCCATTTCTGTGTTTCATCAACACTCTGATAGTCCACAGTGTACAGAAAGCCCCCCGATGTGCATCGGAAACTACTACTAGTCTTCCAGATAACGATCAAAGCGTAGACTGTTCGAGACATTACTCCCATGGAGGAAAGTGCGCATGGTGACTGTTGTATTCATTCCCGATGCAATTTCTGTGTTACATTAACACTCTGATAGTCCACAGATTACAGAATGCCTCCAGATGTTCATCGGAAACTACTACTGGTCTTCCAGGGAACGATCAAAGCGTAGACTGTTTGAGACATTACTCCCATGGAGGAAAGTGCGCATGGTGACTGTTGTATTCAATCCCGATGCAATTTCTGTGTTTCATCAACACTCTGATACTCCACAGAATCCAGAATGCTTCCAGATGTGCATCGGAAACTACTACTGGTCTTCCAGGGAACTATCAAAGCGTAGACTGTTTGAGACATTACTCCCATGGAGGAAAGTGCGCATGGTGACTGTTGTATTCAATCCCGATGCAATTTCTGTGTTTCATCAACACTCTGATAGTCCACAGATTACAGAATGCTTCCAGGTGTGCATCGGAAACTACTACTGGTCTTACAGGGAATGATCAAAGCGTAGACTGTTTGGGACATTACTCCCACGGAGGAAAGTTCGCATGGTGACTGTTGTATTCATCCCGATGCAATTTCTGTGTTTCATCAACACTCTGATAGTCCATAGATTACAGAATGCCTCCAGATGTGCATCGGAAACTACTACTGGTCTTACAGGGAACGATCAAAGCGTTGACTGTTTGAGGATTACTCCCATGGAGGAAAGTGCGCATGGTGACTGTTGTATTCAATACCGATGCAATTTCTGTGTTTCATCAACGCTCTGATAGGCCACAGATTACAGAATGCCACCAGATGTGCATCGGAAACTACTACTGGTCTTCCAGGGAACGATCAAAGCGTAGACTGTTTGAGACATACCTCCCGTGGAGGAAAGTGCGCATGAAGACTGTTGTATTCATTCCCGATGCAATTTCTGTGTTTCATCAACACTCTGATAGTCCACAGATTACAGAATGCCACCAGATGTGCATCGGAAATTACTACTGGTCTTCCAGGGAACGATCAAAGCGTAAACTGTTTGAGACATTACTCCCATGGAGGAAACTGCGCATGGAGACTGTTGTATTCAACCCCGATGCAATTTCTGTGTTTCATCTACACTCTGATAGTCCACAGTGTGCAGAAAGCCTCCAGATGTGCATAGGAAACTACTACTGGTCTTCTGGGGAACGATCAAAGCGTAGACTGTTAGAGACACTACTGCCATGGAGGAAAGTGCGCATGATGACTGTTGTATTCAATCCCGATGCAATTACTGTGTTTCATCAACACTCTGATAGTCTACACATTACAGAATGCCACCAGATGTGCATCGGAAACTTCTACTGGTCTTCCAGGGAACGAACAAAGCGTAGATTGTTTGAGACATTTCTCCCATGGAGGAAAGTGCGCATGGTGACTGTTGTATTCAATCCGGATGCTATTTCTGTGTTTCATCAACACTCTGATAGTCCACATTTTACAGAATGCCTCCAGATGTGCATCGGAAACTACTACTGGTCTTCCTGGGAACGATCAAAGCGTAGACTGTTTCAGACATTACTCCCATGGAGGAAAGTGCGCATGGTGATTGTTGTATTCAATCCCGATGCAATTTCTGTGTTTCATCAACACTCTGATGGTCCACAGATTACAGAATGCCGCCAGCTGTTTATCGGAAACTACTACTTGTCTTCCAGGGAACGATCAAATCGTAGACCATTTGAGACATGACTCCCGTGTAGGAAAGTGCGCATGGTGACTGTTGTACTAAATCCCGATGCAATTTCTGTGTTTCATCAACACCCTGATAGTCTGCACATTACAGAATGCCACCAGATGTGCATCGGAAACTACTACCGGTCTTACAGGGAACGATGAAAGCATAGACTGTTTGAGAATTACTCCCATGGAGGAAAGTGCGCATGTTGACTGTTGTATTCAATCCCGAGGCAATTTCTGTGTTTCATCAACACTCTGATAGTCCACAGATAACGGAAAGCCCCCAGATGTGCATCGGAAACTTCTACTGGTCTTCCAGGGAACGATCAAATCGTAGACTGTTTGAGACATTACTCCTGTGTAGGAAAGTGCGCATGCTGACTGTTGTACTCAATCCCGATGCAATTTCTGTGTTTCATCAACACTCTGATAGTCCACAGATTACAGAATGCCTCCAGATGTGCATCGGAAACTACTACTGGTCTTCCAGGGAAGGATCAAAGCGTAGACTGTTTGAGACATTACTTTTATGGAGGAATGTGCGCATGGTGACTGTTGTATTCAATCCCGATGCAATTTCTGTGTTTCGTCAACATTCTGATTGTCCACAGATTACAGAATGCCTCCAGATGTTCATCGTAAACTACTACTGGTCTTCCAGGGAACGATCAAATCGTAGACCATTTGAGACATGACTCCCGTGTAGGAAAGTGCGCATTGTGATTGTTGTACTCAATCGCGATGCAATTTCTGTGTTTCATCAGCACTCTGATAGTCCACAGATTACAGAAGGCCACCAGATGTGCATCGGAAACTACTACTGGTCTTCCAGGGAACGATCAAATCGTAGACTGTTTGAGACATGACTCCCGTGTAGGAAAATGCACATGGTGACTGTTGTACTCAATCCCGATGCAATTTCTGTGTTTCACCAACACCCTGATAGTCTACACATTACAGAATGCCACCAGATGTGCATCGGAAACTACTACTGGTCTTCCAGGGAACGATCAAAGCGTAGACAGTTTGAGACATTACTCACATGGAGGAAAGTGCGCATGGTGCCTGTTGAATTCAATCCCGATGCAATTTCTGTGTTTCATCAACACTCTGATTGTCCACAGATTACAGAATGCCTCCAGATGTGCATCGGAAGCTACTACTGGTCTTCCAGGGAACGATCAAAGCGTAGACTGTTTGAGACATTACTTTTATGGAGGAAAGTGCGCATGGTTACTGTTGTATTCAATCCCGATGCAATTACTGTGATTCATCAACACCCTGATAGTCTACACATTACAGAATGCCACCAGATGTGCATCGGGAACTACTACTGGTCTTACAGGGAACGATCAAAGCATAGACTGTTTGAGAATTACTCTCAAGGAGGAAAGTGCGCATGTTGACTGTTGTATTCAATCCCGAGGCAATTTCTGTGTTACATCAACACTCTGATAGTCCACAGATTACGGAAAGCCCCCAGATGTGCATCGGAAACTTCTACTGGTCTTCCAGGGAACGATCAAAGCGTAGACTGTTTGAGACATTACTCCCATGGAGGAAAGTGCGCATGGTGACTGTTGTATTCAATCCCGATGCAATTTCTGTGCTTCAACAACACTCTGATAGGCCACAGATTACAGAATGCCACCAGATGTTCATCGGAAACTACTACTGGTCTTACAGGAACGATCAAAGCGTAAACTGTTTGAGACATTACTCCCATTGAGGAAACTGCGCATGGAGACTGTTGTATTCAATCCCGATGCCATTTCTGTGTTTCATCAACACTCTGATAGTCCACAGTGTACAGAAAGCCCCCCGATGTGAATCGGAAACTACTACTAGTCTTCCAGGGAACGATCAAAGCGTAGACTGTTCGAGACATTACTCCCATGGAGGAAAGTGCGCATGGTGACTGTTGTATTCATTCCCGATGCAATTTCTGTGTTATATTAACACTCTGATAGTCCACAGATTACAGAATGCCTCCAGATGTTCATCGGAAACTACTAGTGGTCTTCCAGGGAACGATCAAAGCGTAGACTGTTTGAGACATTACTCCCATGGAGGAAAGTGCGCATGGTGACTGTTGTATTCAATCCCGATGCTATTTCTGTGTTTCATCAACACTCTGACACTCCACAGAATCCAGAATGCTTCCAGATGTGCATCGGAAACTACTACTGGTCTTCCAGGGAACGATCAAACCGAAGCCTGTTAGAGACATTACTCCCATGGAGGAAAGTGCGCATGGTGACTGTTGTATTCAATCCCGATGCAATTTCTGTGTTTCATCAACACTCTGATAGTCCACAGATTACAGAATGCCGCCAGCTGTTTATCGGAAACTACTACTGGTCTTCCAGGGATCGATCAAAGCGTAGACTGTTTGAGACATTACTACCGTGGAGGAAAGTGAGCGTGGTGACTGTTGTATTCATTCCCGATGCAATTTCTGTGTTTCATCAACACTCTGATAGTGCACAGATTACAGAATGCCTCCAGATGTTCATCGGAAACTACTACTGGTCTTCCAGGAACGATCAAAGCGTAAACTGTTTGAGACATTACTCCCATTGAGGAAACTGCGCATGGAGACTGTTGTATTGAATCCCGATGCAATTTCTGTGTTTCATCAACACTCTGATAGTCCACAGTGTACAGAAAGCCTCCAGATGTGTATAGGAAACCACTACTGGTCTTCTGGGGAACGATCAAACGTAGACTGTTAGAGACATTACTCCTATGGAGGAAAGTGCGCATGTTGTTGTCTTCAGTCCTGAGACTGGTTTGATGCAGCTCTCCATGCTACTCTATCCTGTGCAAGCTGCTTCATCTCCCAGTACCTACTGCAACCTACATCCTTCTGAATCTGCTTAGTGTACTCATCTCTCGGTCTCCCTCTACGATTTTTACCCTCCACGCTGCCCTCCAATGCTAAATTTGTGATCCGTTGATGCCTCAAAACATGTCCTACCAACCGATCCCTTCTTCTAGTCAAGTTGTGCCACAAACTTCTCTTCTCCCCAATCCTATTCAATACCTCCTCATTAGTTATGTGATCTATCCACCTTATCTTTAGTATTCTTCTGTAGCACCACATTTCGAAAGCTTCTATTCTCTTCTTGTCCAAACTAGCAATCGTCCATGTTTCACTTCCATACATGGCTACACTCCAAACAAATACTTTCAGAAACGACTTCCTGATGCATAAATCTATATTCGATGTTAACAAATTTCTCTTCTTCAGAAACGCTTTCCTTGCCATTGCCAGTCTACATTTTATATCCTCTCTACTTCGACCATCATCAGTTATTTTACTTCCTAAATAGCAAATCTCCTTTACTACTTTAAGTGTCTCATTTCCTAATCTAATTCCCTCAGCATCACCCGATTTAATTCGACTACATTCCATTATCCTCGTTTTGCTTTTGTTAATGTTCATCTTATATCCTCCTTTCAAGACACTGTCCATTCCGTTCAACTGCTCTTCTAAGTCCTTTGCCGTCTCTGACAGAATTACAATGTCATCGGCGAACCTCAAAGTTTTTATTTCGTCTCCATGAATTTTAATACCTACTCCAAATTTTTCTTTTGTTTCCTTTACTGCTTGCTCAATATACAGATTGAATAACATCGGGGAGAGGCTACAACCCTGTCTCACTCCTTTCCCAACCACTGCTTCCCTTTCATGCCCCTCGACTCTTATTACTGCCATCTGGTTTCTGTACAAATTATAAATAGCCTTTCGCTCCCTGTATTTTACCCCTGCCACCTTTAGAATTTGAAAAAGAGTATTCCAGTCAACATTGTCAAAAGCTTTCTCTAAGTCTACAAATGCTAGAAACGTAGGTTTGCCTTTTCTTAATCTTTCTTCTAAGATAAGTCGTAAGGTCAGTATTGCCTCACGTGTTCCAACATTTCGACGGAATCCAAACTGATCCTCCCCGAGGTCTGCATCTACCAGTTTTTCCATTCGTCTGTAAAGAATTCGCGTTAGTATTTTGCAGCCGTGGCTTATTAAACTGATAGTTCGGTAATTTTCCCATCTGTCAGCACCTGCTTTCTTTGGGATTGGAATTATTATATTCTTCTTGAAGTCTGAGGGTATTTCGCCTGTCTCATACATCTTGCTCACCAGCTGGTAGAGTTTTGTCATGACTGGCTCTCCCAAGGCCGTCAGTAGTTCTAATGGAATGTTGTCTACTCCGGGGGCCTTGTTTCTACTCAGGTCTTTCAGTGCTCTGTCAAACTCTTCACGCAGTATCGTATCTCCCATTTCGTCTTCATCTACATCCTCTTCTATTTCCATAATATTGTCCTCAAGTACATCGCCCTTGTATAACCCTTCTATATACTCCTTCCACCTTTCTGCCTTCCCTTCTTTGCTTAGAACTGGGCTGCCATCTGAGCTCTTGATATTCATACACGTGGTTCTCTTCTCTCCAAAGGTCTCTTTAATTTTCCTGTAGGCAGTATCTATCTTACCCCTAGTGAGATAAGCTTCTACATCCTTACATTTGTCCTCTAGCCATCCCTGTTTAGCCATTTTGAACTTCCTGTCGATCTCATTTTTGAGACGTTTGTATTCCTTTTTGCCTGCTTCATTTACTGCATTTTTATATTTTCTCCTTTCATCAATTAAATTCAATATTTCTTCTGTTACCCAAGGATTTCTAGCAGCCCTTGTCTTTGTACCTACTTTATCCTCTGCTGCCTTCACTACTACATCCCTCAGAGCTACCCATTCTTCTTCTACTGTATTTCTTTCCCCTATTCCTGTCAATTGTTCCCTTATGCTCTCTCTGAAACTCTGTACAACCTCTGGTTCTTTCAGTTTATCCAGGTCCCATCTCCTTAATTTCTCACATTTTTGCAGTTTCTTCAGTTTTAATCTACAGGTCATAACCAATAGATTGTGGTCAGAGTCCACATCTGCCCCTGGAAATGTCTTACAACTTAAAACCTGGTTCCTAAATCTCTGTCTTACCATTATATAATCTATCTGATACCTTTTAGTATCTCCAGGGTTCTTCCACGTATACAACCTTCTTTCATGATTCTTAAACCAAGTGTTAGCTATGATTAAGTTGTGCTCTGTGCAAAATTCTACTAGGCGGCTTCCTCTTTCATTTCTTAGCCCCAATCCATATTCACCTACTATGTTTCCTTCTCTCCCTTTTCCTACACTCGAATTCCAGTCACCCATTACTATTAAATTTTCGTCTCCCTTCACTATCTGAATAATTTCTTTTATTTCATCGTACATTTCTTCAATTTCTTCATCATCTGCAGAGCTAGTTGGCATATAAGCTTGTACTACTGTAGTAGGTGTGGGCTTCGTGTCTATTTTGGCCACAATAATAAGTGCGCATGGTGACTGTTGTATTGAATCCCGATGCTATTACTGTGTTGCATCAACACTCTGATAGTCTACACATTACAGAATAACACCAGATGTGCATCGGAAACTACTACTGGTCTTCCAGGGAACGATAAAAGCGTAGTTTGTTTGAGACATTTCTTCCGTGGAGGAAAGTGCGCATGGTGACTGTTGTATTCAATCTGGATGCAATTTCTGTGTTTCATCAACAGTCTGATAGTCCACATTTTACAGAATGCCTCCAGATGTGCATTGGAAACTACTACTGGTCTTACAGGGAACGATCAAAGCGTTGACTGTTTGAGGATTACTCCCATGGAGGAAAGTGCGCATGGTGACTGTTGTATTCAATCCCGATGCAATTTCTGTGTTTCATCATCACTCTGATAGTCCACAGATTACAGAACGCCTCCAGATGTTCATCGGAAACTACTACTGGTCTTCCGGGTAACGATCAAAGGGTAGACTTTTTGAGACATTACTTTTACGGAAGAATGTGCGCATGGTGACTGTTGTAATCAATTCCGATGCAATATCTGTGTTTCATCATCACTCTAGTAGTCCACAGATTACAGAATGCCTCCAGATGTGCATCGGAAACTACTACTGGTCTTCCAGGGAACGATCAAAGCGTTGACTGTTTGAGGATTACTCCCATGGAGAAAAGTGCGCATGGTGACTGTTGTATTCAATCCCGATGCAATTTCTGTGTTTCATCAACGCTCTGATAGGCCACAGATTACAGAATGCCACCAGATGTGCATCGGAAACTACTAATGGTCTTCCAGGGAACGATCAAAGCGTAGACTGTTTGAGACATACCTCCCGTGGAGGAAAGTGCGCATGAAGACTGTTGTATTCATTCCCGATACAATTTCTGTGTTTCATCAACACTCTGATAGTCCACAGATTACAGAATGCCACCAGATGTGCATCGGAAATTAGTACTGGTCTTCCAGGGAACGATCAAAGCGTAAACTGTTTGAGAAATTACTCCCATGGAGGAAACTGCGCATGGAGACTGTTGTATTCAACCCCGATGCAATTTCTGTGTTTCATCTACACTCTGATAGTCCACAGTGTACAGAAAGCCTCCAGATGTGCATAGGAAACTACTACTGGTCTTCTGTTGAACGATCAAAGCGTAGACTGTTAGAGACACTACTGCCATGGAGGAAAGTGCGCATGATGACTGTTGTATTCAATCACGATGCAATTACTGTGTTTCATCAACACTCTGATAGTCTACACATTACAGAATGCCACCAGATGTGCATCGGAAACTTCTACTGGTCTTCCAGGGAACGATCAAAGCGTAGATTGATTGAGACATTTCTCCCGTGGAGGAAAGTGCGCATGGTGACTGTTGTATTCAATCCGGATGCTATTTCTGTGTTTCATCAACACTCTGATAGTCCACATTTTACAGAATGCCTCCAGATGTGCATCGGAAACTACTACTGGTCTTCCAGGGAACGATCAAAGCGTAGACTGTTTCAGACATTAGTCCCATGGAGGAAAGTGCGCATGGTGACTGTTGTATTCAATCCCGATGCAATTTCTGTGCTTCAACAACACTCTGATAGGCCACAGATTACAGAATGCCACCAGATGTTCATCGGAAACTACTACTGGTCTTACAGGAACGATCAAAGCGTAAACTGTTTGAGACATTACTCCCATTGAGGAAACTGCGCATGGAGACTGTTGTATTCAATCCCGATGCCATATCTGTGTTTCATCAACACTCTGATAGTCCACAGTGTACAGAAAGCCCCCCGATGTGCATCGGAAACTACTACTAGTCTTCCAGGGAACGATCAAAGCGTAGACTGTTCGAGACATTACTCCCATGGAGGAAAGTGCGCATGGTGACTGTTGTATTCATTCCCGATGCAATTTCTGTGTTATATTAACACTCTGATAGTCCACAGATTACAGAATGCCTCCAGATGTTCATCGGAAACTACTACTGGTCTTCCAGGGAACGATCAAAGCGTAGACTGTTTGAGACATTACTCCCATTCAGGAAAGTGCGCATGGTGACTGTTGTATTCAATCCCGATGCAATTTCTGTGTTTCATCAACACTCTGATACTCCACAGAATCCAGAATGCTTCCAGATGTGCATCGGAAACTACTACTGGTCTTCCAGGGAACGATCAAACCGAAGCCTGTTAGAGACATTACTCCCATGGAGGAAAGTACGCATGGTGACTGTTGTATTCAATCCCGATGCAATATCTGTGTTTCATCAACACTCTGATAGTCCACAGATTACAGAATGCCGCCAGCTGTTTATCGGAAACTACTACTGGTCTTCCAGGGATCGATCAAAGCGTAGACTGTTTGAGACATTACTACCGTGGAGGAAAGTGAGCGTGGTGACTGTTGTATTCATTCCCGATGCAATTTCTGTGTTTCATCAACACTCTGATAGTGCACAGATTACAGAATGCCTCCAGATGTTCATCGGAAACTACTACTGGTCTTCCAGGAACGATCAAAGCGTAAACTGTTTGAGACATTACTCCCATTGAGGAAACTGCGCATGGAGACTGTTGTATTGAATCCCGATGCAATTTTTGTGTTTCATCAACACTCTGATAGTCCACAGTGTACAGAAAGCCTCCAGATGTGTATAGGAAACCACTACTGGTCTTCTGGGGAACGATCAAAGCGTAGACTGTTAGAGACATTACTCCTATGGAGGAAAGTGCGCATGGTGAATGTTGTATTGAATCCCGATGCTATTACTGTGTTGCATCAACACTCTGATAGTCTACACATTACAGAATAACACCAGATGTGCATCGGAAACTACTACTGGTCTTCCAGGGAACGATAAAAGCGTAGATTGTTTGAGACATTTCTTCCGTGGAGGAAAGTGCGCATGGTGACTGTTGTATTCAATCTGGATGCAATTTCTGTGTTTCATCATCACTCTGATAGTCCACAGATTACAGAATGCCTCCAGATGTTCATCGGAAACTACTACTGGTCTTCCAGGTAACGATCAAAGTGTAGACTGTTTGAGACATTACTTTTACGGAAGAATGTGCGCATGGTGACTGTTGTAATCAATTCCGATGCAATTTCTGTGTTTCATCATCACTCTAGTAGTCCACAGATTACAGAATGCCTCCAGATGTGCATCGGAAACTACTACTGGTCTTACAGGGAACGATCAAAGCGTTGACTGTTTGAGGATTACTCCCATGGAGAAAAGTGCGCATGGTGACTGTTGTATTCAATACCGATGCAATTTCTGTGTTTCATCAACGCTCTGATAGGCCACAGATTACAGAATGCCACCAGATGTGCATCGGAAACTACTAATGGTCTTCCAGGGAACGATCAAAGCGTAGACTGTTTGAGACATACCTCCCGTGGAGGAAAGTGCGCATGAAGACTGTTGTATTCAATCCCGATGCAATTTCTGTGTCTCATCAACACTCTGATAGTCCACAGATTACAGAAAGCCCCCAGATGTGCATCGGAAACTACTACTGGTCTTCCAGGGAACGATCAAAGCGTAGACTGTTTGAGACATTACTACCGTGGAGGAAAGTGCGCATGGTGACTGTTTTATTCAATCCCGATGCAATTTCTGTGTTTCATCATCACTCTGATAGTCCACAGATTACAGAATGCCTCCAGATGTTCATCGGAAACTACTACTGGTCTTCAAGGGAACGATCAAAGCGTAAACTGTTTCAGACGTAACTCCCATGGAGGAATCTGCGCATGGAGACTGTTGTATTCAACCCCGATGCAATTTCTATGTTTCATCGACACTCTGATAGTCCACAGTGTACCGAAATCCTCCAGATGTGCATAGGAAACTACTACTGGTCTTCTGGGGAACGATCAAAGCGTAGACTGTTAGAGACATTACTCCCATGGAGGAAAGTGCGTATGGTGACTGTTGTATTCAATCCCGATGCAATTACTGTGTTTCATCAACACTCTGATAGTCTACACATTACAGAATGCCACCAGATGTGCATCGGAAACTACTACAGGTCTTCCAGGGAACGATCAAAGCGTAGATTGTTTGAGACATTTCTCCCGTGGAGGAAAGTGCGCATGGTGACTGTTGTATTCAATCCGGACGCAATTTATGTGTTTCATCCACACTCTGATAGTCCACATTTTACAGAATGCCTCCAGATGTGCATCGGAAACTACTAATAGTCTTCCAGTTAACGATCAAATCGTAGACTGTTTGAGACATTACTAAATTAGATGAAAGTGCGCATGGTGACTGTTGTATTCAATCCTGATGCAATTTCTGTGTTTCATCAACACTCTGATACTCCACAGAATACAGAATGCCACCAGATGTGCATCGGAAACTACTACTGGTCTTCCAGAGAACGATCAAAGCGTTGACTGTTTGGGACATTACTCCCATGGAGGGAAGTGCGCATGGTGTCTGTTGTATTCAATCCGGATGCAATTTCTGTGTTTCATCAACACTCTGATAGTCCACATTTTACAGAATGCCTCCAGATGTGCATCGGAAACTACTACTGGTCTTCCAGGGAACGATCAAAGCGTAGACTGTTTGAGACATTACTCCAATAGAGGAAAGTGCGCATGGTGACTCTTGTATTCAATCCCTATGCAATATCTGTGTTTCATCAACACACTGATAGTCCACAGATCACAGAATGCCTCCATATGTTCATCGGAAGCTACTACTGGTCTTCCAGGGAACGTTTAAATCGTAGACTGTTTGAGACATTACTTTAATGGAGGAATGTGCGCATGGTGACTGTTGTATTCAATCCCGATGCAATTTCTGTGTTTCGTCAACATTCTGATTGTCCACAGATTACAGAATGCCTCCAGATGTTCATCGTAAACTACTACTGGTCTTCCAGGGAACGATCAAATCGTAGACTGTTTGAGACATGACTCCCGTGAAGGAAAGTGCGCATTGTGATTGTTGTATTCAATCGCGATGCAATTTCTGTGTTTCATCAGCACTCTGATAGTCCACAGATTACAGAAGGCGACCAGATGTGCATCGGAAACTACTACTGGTCTTCCAGGGAACGATCAAATCGTAGACTGTTTGAGACATTACTTCCGTGTAGGAAAGTGCGCATGGTGACTGTTGTACTCAATCCCGATGCAATTTCTGTGTTTCGTCAACAACCTGATAGTCTACACATTACAGAATGCCACCAGATGTGCATCGGAAACTACTACTGGTCTTACAGGGAACGATCAAAGCATAGACTGTTTGAGAATTACTCCCATGGAGGAAACTGCGCATATTGACTGTTGTATTCAATCCCGAGGCAATTTCTGTGTTTCATCAACACTCTGATAGTCCACAGATTACGGAAAGCCCCCTGATGTGCATCGGAAACTCCTAGTGGTCTTCCAGGGAACGATCAAAGCGTAGACTGTTTGAGACATTACTCCCATGGAGGAAAGTGCGCATGGTGACTGTTGTATTCATTCCCGATGCAATTTCTGTGTTTCATCAATACTCTGATAGTCCACAGATTACAGAATGCCAACAGATATGCATCGGAAACTACTGCTGGTCTTAAAGGGAACGATCAAAGCATAGACTGTTTGAGAATTACTCCCATGGAGGAAAGTGCGTATTATGACTGTTGTATTCAATCCCGAAGCAATTTCTGTGTTTCATCAACACTCTGATAGTCCACAGATTACAGAAAGCCCCCAGATGTGCATCGGAAACTACTACTGGTCTTCCAGGGAACGATCAAAGCGTAGACTGTTTGAGACATTACTTTTATGGAGGAAAGTGCGCATGGTGCCTGTTGAATTCAATCCCGATGCAATTTCTGTGTTTCATCAACACTCTGATTGTCCACAGATTACAGAATGCCTCCAGATGAGCATCGGAAGCTACTACTGGTCTTCCAGGGAACGTTCAAAGCGTAGACTGTTTGAGACATTACTTTTATGGAGGAAAGTGCGCATGGTTACTGTTGTATTCAATCCCGATGCAATTACTGTGTTTCATCAACACCCTGATAGTCTACACATTACAGAATGCCACCAGATGTGAATCGGAAACTACTACTGGTCTTACAGGGAACGATCAAAGCATAGACTGTTTGAGAATTACTCTCACGGAGGAAACTGCGCATGTTGACTGTTGTATTCAATCCCGAGGCAATTTCTGTGTTTCATCAACACTCTGATACTCCACAGAATCCAGAATGCTTCCAGATGTGCATCGGAAACTACTACTGGTCTTCCAGGGAACGATCAAAGCGCAGACTGTTTGAGACATTACTCCCATGGAGGAAAGTGCGCATGGTGACTGTTGTATTCAATCCCGATGCAATTTCTGTGTTTCATCAACACTCTGATAGTCCACAGATTACAGAATGCTTCCAGGTGTGCATCGGAAACTACTACTGGTCTTACAGGGAACGATGAAAGCGTAGACTGTTTGGGACATTACTCCCACGGAGGAAAGGGCGCATGGTGACTGTTGTATTCATCCCGATGCAATTTCTGTGTTTCATCAACACTCTGATAGTCCATAGAATACAGAATGCCTCTAGATGTGCATCGGAAACTACTACTGGTCTTCCAGGGAACGATCAAAGCGTAGACAGTTTGAGACATTACTTTTATGGAGGAAAGTGCGCATGGTGACTGTTGTATTGAATCCCGAAGCAATTTCTGTGTTTCATCAACACTCTGATACTCCACAGAATACAGAATGCCTCCAGATGTTAATCGGAAACTACTACGGGTCTTACAGGGAACGAACAAAGCATAGACTATTTGAGAATTACTCCCATGGAGGAAAGTGCGCATGGTGACTGTTGTATTCAATCCCGATGCAATTTCTGTGTTTCATCAACACTCTAATAGGCCACAGATTAAAGAAAGCCCCCAGATGTGCATCGGAAACTACTACTGGTCTTCCAGGGAACGATCAAAGCGAAGCCTGTTAGAGAGATTACTCCCATGGAGGAAAGTGCGCATGGTGACTGTTGTATTCAATCCCGATGCAATTTCTGTGTATCATCAACACTCTGATAGTCCACAGATTACAGAATGCCGCCAGCTGTTTATCGGAAACTACTACTGGTCTTCCAGGGATCGATCAAAGCGTAGACTGTTTGAGACATTACTACCGTGGAGGAAAGTGAGCGTGGTGACTGTTGTATTCATTCCCGATGCAATTTCTGTGTTTCATCAACACTCTGATAGTCCACAGATTACAGAATGCCTCCAGATGTTCATCGGACACTACTACTCGTCTTCCAGGAACGATCAAAGCGTAAACTGTTTGAGACATTACTCCCATTGAGGAAACTGCGCATGGAGACTTTTGTATTCAATCCCGATGCAATTTCTCTGTTTCATCAACACTCTGATAGTCCACAGTGTACAGAAAGCCTCCAGATGTGTATAGGAAACTACTACTGGTCTTCTGGGGAACGATCAAAGCGTAGACTGTTAGAGACATTACTTCTATGGAGGAAAGTGCGCATGGTGACTGTTGTATTGAATCCCGATGCTATTACTGTGTTGCATCAACACTCTGATAATCTACACATTACAGAATAACACCAGATGTGCATCGGAAACTACTACTGGTCTTCCAGGGAACGATCAAAGCGTAGATTGTTTGAGACATTTCTTCCGGGGAGGAAAGTGCGCATGGTGACTGTTGTATTCAATCTGGATGCAATTTCTGTGTTTCATCAACAGTCTGATAGTCCACATTTTACAGAATGCCTCCTGATGTGCATTGGAAACTACTACTGGTCTTACAGGGAACGATCAAAGCGTTGACTGTTTGAGGATTACTCCCATGGAGGAAAGTGCGCATGGTGACTGTTGTATTCAATCCCGATGCAATTTCTGTGTTTCATCATCACTCTGATAGTCCACAGATTACAGAATGCCTCCAGATGTTCATCGGAAACTACTACTGGTCTTCCAGGTAACGATCAAAGGGTAGACTGTTTGAGACATTACTTTTATGGAAGAATGTGCGCATGGTGACTGTTGTAATCAATCCCGATGCAATTACTGTGTTTCATCATCACTCTAGTAGTCCGCAGATTACAGAATGCCTCCAGATGTGCATCGGAAACTACTACTGGTCTTACAGGGAACGATCAAAGCGTTGACTGTTTGAGGATTACTACCATGGAGGAAAGTGCGCATGGTGACTGTTGTATTCAATACCGATGCAATTTCTGTGTTTCATCAACGCTCTGATAGGCCACAGATTACAGAATGCCACCAGATGTGCATCGGAAACTACTACTGGTCTTCCAGGGAACGATCAAACCGTAGACTGTTTGAGACATTACTATCATGGAGGAAAGTACGCATGGTGACTTTTGTATTCAATACCGATGCAATTTCTGTGTTTCATCAACACTCTAATAGTCCACAGATTACAGAATGCCTCCAGATGTGCATCGGAAACTACTACTGGTCTTCCAGGGAACGATCAAAGCGTTGACTGTTTGGGACATTACTCCCATGGAGGAAAGTGCGCATGGTAACTGTTGTATTCAATACCGATGCAATTTCTGTGTTTGATCATCACTCTGATAGTCCACAGATTACAGAATGCCTCCAGATGTGCATTGGAAACTACTACTGGTCTTCCAGGGAACGATCAAAGCGTAGACTGTTTGAGACATTACTAGTATGGAGGAATGTGCGCTTGGTGACTGTTGTATTCAATCCCGATGCAATTTCTGTGTTTCATCAACACTCTGATAGTCCACAGATTACAGAATGCTTCCAGGTGTGCATCGGAAGCTACTACTGGTCTTACAGGGAACGATCAAAGCGTAGACTGTTTGGGACATTACTCCCACGGAGGAAAGTGCGCATGGTGACTGTTGTATTCATCCCGATGCAATTTCTGTGTTTCATCAACACTCTGATAGTCCACAGATTACAGAATGCCTCCAGATGTTCATCGGAAACTACTACTGGTCTTCCAGGAACGATCAAAGCGTAAACTGTTTGAGACATTACTCCCATTGAGGAAACTGCGCATGGTGACTGTTGTATTCAATCCCGATGCAATTTCTGTGTGTCATCAACACTTTGATAGTCCACAGTGTACAGAAAGCCTCCAGATGTGTATAGGAAACTACTACTGGTCTTCTGGGGAACGATCAAAGCGTAGACTGTTAGAGACATTACTCCTATGGAGAGAAGTGCGCATGGTGACTGTTGTATTGAATCCCGATGCAATTTCTGTGTATCATCAACACTCTGATACTCCACAGAATACAGAATGCCTCCAGATGTGCATCGGAAACTACTACTGGTCTTCCAGGGAACGATCAAAGCGTAGACTGTTTGAGACATTACTATCATGGAGGAAAGTGCGCATGGTGACTGTTGTATTCAATACCGATGCAATTTCTGTGTTTCATCATCACGCTGATAGTCCACAGATTACAGAATGCCTCCAGATGTGCATCGGAAACTACTACTGGTCTTCCAGGGAACGATCAAAGCGTAGACTTTTTGAGACATTACATTATCGAGGAATGTGCGCATGGTGACTGTTGTATTCAATCCCGATGCAATTTCTGTGTTTCATCAACACTCTGATAGTCCACAGATTACAGAATGCTTCCAGGTGTGCATCGGAAACTACTACTGGTCTTACAGGGAACGATCAAAGCGTAGACTGTTTGGGACATTACTCCCACGGAGGAAAGTGAGCATGGTGACTGTTGTATTCATCCCGATGCAATTTCTGTGTTTCATCAACACTCTCATAGTCCATAGATTACAGAATGCCTCCAGATGTGCATCGGAAACTACTACTGGTCTTCCAGGGAACGAT
Organism: Schistocerca gregaria; assembly: GCF_023897955.1. Taxonomy (NCBI): domain Eukaryota; kingdom Metazoa; phylum Arthropoda; class Insecta; order Orthoptera; family Acrididae; genus Schistocerca; species Schistocerca gregaria. The sequence continues at coordinate 1,353,122 of NW_026061699.1, forward strand.
CAAAGCGTAGACTGTTTGAGACATTACTTTTATGGAGGAAAGTGCGCATGGTGACTGTTGTATTGAATCCCGAAGCAATTTCTGTCTTTCATTAACACTCTGATACTCCACAGAATACAGAATGCCTCCAGATGTTAATCGGAAACTACTACTGGTCTTACAGGGAACGAACAAAGCATTGACTGTTTGAGAATTACTCCCATGGAGGAAAGTGCGCATGGTGACTGTTGTATTCATCCCGATGCAATTTCTGTGTTTCATCAACACTCTCATAGTCCATAGATTACAGAATGCCTCCAGATGTGCATCGGAAACTACTACTGGTCTTCCAGGGAACGATCAAAGCGAAGCCTGTTAGAGACATTACTCCCATGGAGGAAAGTGCGCATGGTGACTGTTGTATTCAATCCCGATGCAATTTCTGTGTTTCATCAACACTCTGATAGTCCACTGATTACAGAATGCCGCCAGCTGTTTATCGGAAACTACTACTGGTCTTCCAGGGAACGATCAAAGCGTAAACTGTTTGAGACATTACTACCGTGGAGGAAAGTGCGCGTGGTGACTGTTGTATTCATTCCCGATGCAATTTCTGTGTTTCATCAACACTCTGATAGTCCACAGATTACAGAATGCCTCCAGATGTGCATCGGAAACTACTAATAGTCTTCCAGTTAACGATCAAATCGTAGACTGTTTGAGACATTACTAAATTAGATGAAAGTGCGCATGGTGACTGTTGTATTCAATCCTGATGCAATTTCTGTGTTTCATCAACACTCTGATACTCCACATTTTACAGAATGCCTCCAGATGTGCATCGGAAACTACTACTGGTCTTCCAGGGAACGATCAAAGCGTAGACTGTTTGAGACATTACTCCAATAGAGGAAAGTGCGCATGGTGACTCTTGTATTCAATCCCTATGCAATATCTGTGTTTCATCAACACACTGATAGTCCACAGATCACAGAATGCCTCCATATGTTCATCGGAAGCTACTACTGGTCTTCCAGGGAACGTTTAAATCGTAGACTGTTTGAGACATTACTTTAATGGAGGAATGTGCGCATGGTGACTGTTGTATTCAATCCCGATGCAATTTCTGTGTTTCGTCAACATTCTGATTGTCCACAGATTACAGAATGCCTCCAGATGTTCATCGTAAACTACTACTGGTCTTCCAGGGAACGATCAAATCGTAGACTGTTTGAGACATGACTCCCGTGAAGGAAAGTGCGCATTGTGATTGTTGTATTCAATCGCGATGCAATTTCTGTGTTTCATCAGCACTCTGATAGTCCACAGATTACAGAAGGCGACCAGATGTGCATCGGAAACTACTACTGGTCTTCCAGGGAACGATCAAATCGTAGACTGTTTGAGACATTACTTCCGTGTAGGAAAGTGCGCATGGTGACTGTTGTACTCAATCCCGATGCAATTTCTGTGTTTCGTCAACAACCTGATAGTCTACACATTACAGAATGCCACCAGATGTGCATCGGAAACTACTACTGGTCTTACAGGGAACGATCAAAGCATAGACTGTTTGAGAATTACTCCCATGGAGGAAACTGCGCATATTGACTGTTGTATTCAATCCCGAGGCAATTTCTGTGTTTCATCAACACTCTGATAGTCCACAGATTACGGAAAGCCCCCTGATGTGCATCGGAAACTCCTAGTGGTCTTCCAGGGAACGATCAAAGCGTAGACTGTTTGAGACATTACTCCCATGGAGGAAAGTGCGCATGGTGACTGTTGTATTCATTCCCGATGCAATTTCTGTGTTTCATCAATACTCTGATGGTCCACAGATTACAGAATGCCAACAGATATGCATCGGAAACTACTGCTGGTCTTAAAGGGAACGATCAAAGCATAGACTGTTTGAGAATTACTCCCATGGAGGAAAGTGCGTATTATGACTGTTGTATTCAATCCCGAAGCAATTTCTGTGTTTCATCAACACTCTGATAGTCCACAGATTACAGAAAGCCCCCAGATGTGCATCGGAAACTACTACTGGTCTTCCAGGGAACGATCAAAGCGTAGACTGTTTGAGACATTACTTTTATGGAGGAAAGTGCGCATGGTGCCTGTTGAATTCAATCCCGATGCAATTTCTGTGTTTCATCAACACTCTGATTGTCCACAGATTACAGAATGCCTCCAGATGAGCATCGGAAGCTACTACTGGTCTTCCAGGGAACGTTCAAAGCGTAGACTGTTTGAGACATTACTTTTATGGAGGAAAGTGCGCATGGTTACTGTTGTATTCAATCCCGATGCAATTACTGTGTTTCATCAACACCCTGATAGTCTACACATTACAGAATGCCACCAGATGTGAATCGGAAACTACTACTGGTCTTACAGGGAACGATCAAAGCATAGACTGTTTGAGAATTACTCTCACGGAGGAAACTGCGCATGTTGACTGTTGTATTCAATCCCGAGGCAATTTCTGTGTTTCATCAACACTCTGATACTCCACAGAATCCAGAATGCTTCCAGATGTGCATCGGAAACTACTACTGGTCTTCCAGGGAACGATCAAAGCGCAGACTGTTTGAGACATTACTCCCATGGAGGAAAGTGCGCATGGTGACTGTTGTATTCAATCCCGATGCAATTTCTGTGTTTCATCAACACTCTGATAGTCCACAGATTACAGAATGCTTCCAGGTGTGCATCGGAAACTACTACTGGTCTTACAGGGAACGATGAAAGCGTAGACTGTTTGGGACATTACTCCCACGGAGGAAAGGGCGCATGGTGACTGTTGTATTCATCCCGATGCAATTTCTGTGTTTCATCAACACTCTGATAGTCCATAGAATACAGAATGCCTCTAGATGTGCATCGGAAACTACTACTGGTCTTCCAGGGAACGATCAAAGCGTAGACAGTTTGAGACATTACTTTTATGGAGGAAAGTGCGCATGGTGACTGTTGTATTGAATCCCGAAGCAATTTCTGTGTTTCATCAACACTCTGATACTCCACAGAATACAGAATGCCTCCAGATGTTAATCGGAAACTACTACGGGTCTTACAGGGAACGAACAAAGCATAGACTGTTTGAGAATTACTCCCATGGAGGAAAGTGCGCATGGTGACTGTTGTATTCAATCCCGATGCAATTTCTGTGTTTCATCAACACTCTAATAGGCCACAGATTAAAGAAAGCCCCCAGATGTGCATCGGAAACTACTACTGGTCTTCCAGGGAACGATCAAAGCGAAGCCTGTTAGAGAGATTACTCCCATGGAGGAAAGTGCGCATGGTGACTGTTGTATTCAATCCCGATGCAATTTCTGTGTATCATCAACACTCTGATAGTCCACAGATTACAGAATGCCGCCAGCTGTTTATCGGAAACTACTACTGGTCTTCCAGGGATCGATCAAAGCGTAGACTGTTTGAGACATTACTACCGTGGAGGAAAGTGAGCGTGGTGACTGTTGTATTCATTCCCGATGCAATTTCTGTGTTTCATCAACACTCTGATAGTCCACAGATTACAGAATGCCTCCAGATGTTCATCGGACACTACTACTCGTCTTCCAGGAACGATCAAAGCGTAAACTGTTTGAGACATTACTCCCATTGAGGAAACTGCGCATGGAGACTTTTGTATTCAATCCCGATGCAATTTCTCTGTTTCATCAACACTCTGATAGTCCACAGTGTACAGAAAGCCTCCAGATGTGTATAGGAAACTACTACTGGTCTTCTGGGGAACGATCAAAGCGTAGACTGTTAGAGACATTACTTCTATGGAGGAAAGTGCGCATGGTGACTGTTGTATTGAATCCCGATGCTATTACTGTGTTGCATCAACACTCTGATAATCTACACATTACAGAATAACACCAGATGTGCATCGGAAACTACTACTGGTCTTCCAGGGAACGATCAAAGCGTAGATTGTTTGAGACATTTCTTCCGGGGAGGAAAGTGCGCATGGTGACTGTTGTATTCAATCTGGATGCAATTTCTGTGTTTCATCAACAGTCTGATAGTCCACATTTTACAGAATGCCTCCTGATGTGCATTGGAAACTACTACTGGTCTTACAGGGAACGATCAAAGCGTTGACTGTTTGAGGATTACTCCCATGGAGGAAAGTGCGCATGGTGACTGTTGTATTCAATCCCGATGCAATTTCTGTGTTTCATCATCACTCTGATAGTCCACAGATTACAGAATGCCTCCAGATGTTCATCGGAAACTACTACTGGTCTTCCAGGTAACGATCAAAGGGTAGACTGTTTGAGACATTACTTTTATGGAAGAATGTGCGCATGGTGACTGTTGTAATCAATCCCGATGCAATTACTGTGTTTCATCATCACTCTAGTAGTCCACAGATTACAGAATGCCTCCAGATGTGCATCGGAAACTACTACTGGTCTTACAGGGAACGATCAAAGCGTTGACTGTTTGAGGATTACTACCATGGAGGAAAGTGCGCATGGTGACTGTTGTATTCAATACCGATGCAATTTCTGTGTTTCATCAACGCTCTGATAGGCCACAGATTACAGAATGCCACCAGATGTGCATCGGAAACTACTACTGGTCTTCCAGGGAACGATCAAACCGTAGACTGTTTGAGACATTACTATCATGGAGGAAAGTACGCATGGTGACTTTTGTATTCAATACCGATGCAATTTCTGTGTTTCATCAACACTCTAATAGTCCACAGATTACAGAATGCCTCCAGATGTGCATCGGAAACTACTACTGGTCTTCCAGGGAACGATCAAAGCGTTGACTGTTTGGGACATTACTCCCATGGAGGAAAGTGCGCATGGTAACTGTTGTATTCAATACCGATGCAATTTCTGTGTTTGATCATCACTCTGATAGTCCACAGATTACAGAATGCCTCCAGATGTGCATTGGAAACTACTACTGGTCTTCCAGGGAACGATCAAAGCGTAGACTGTTTGAGACATTACTAGTATGGAGGAATGTGCGCTTGGTGACTGTTGTATTCAATCCCGATGCAATTTCTGTGTTTCATCAACACTCTGATAGTCCACAGATTACAGAATGCTTCCAGGTGTGCATCGGAAGCTACTACTGGTCTTACAGGGAACGATCAAAGCGTAGACTGTTTGGGACATTACTCCCACGGAGGAAAGTGCGCATGGTGACTGTTGTATTCATCCCGATGCAATTTCTGTGTTTCATCAACACTCTGATAGTCCACAGATTACAGAATGCCTCCAGATGTTCATCGGAAACTACTACTGGTCTTCCAGGAACGATCAAAGCGTAAACTGTTTGAGACATTACTCCCATTGAGGAAACTGCGCATGGTGACTGTTGTATTCAATCCCGATGCAATTTCTGTGTGTCATCAACACTTTGATAGTCCACAGTGTACAGAAAGCCTCCAGATGTGTATAGGAAACTACTACTGGTCTTCTGGGGAACGATCAAAGCGTAGACTGTTAGAGACATTACTCCTATGGAGAGAAGTGCGCATGGTGACTGTTGTATTGAATCCCGATGCAATTTCTGTGTATCATCAACACTCTGATACTCCACAGAATACAGAATGCCTCCAGATGTTAATCGGAAACTACTACTGGTCTTCCAGGGAACGATCAAAGCGTAGACTGTTTGAGACATTACTATCATGGAGGAAAGTACGCATGGTGACTGTTGTATTCAATACCGATGCAATTTCTGTGTTTCATCAACACTCTAATAGTCCACAGATTACAGAATGCCTCCAGATGTGCATCGGAAACTACTACTGGTCTTCCAGGGAACGATCAAAGCGTTGACTGATTGTTACATTACTCCCATGGAGGAAAGTGCGCATGGTGACTGTTGTATTCAATACCGATGCAATTTCTGTGTTTCATCATCACGCTGATAGTCCACAGATTACAGAATGCCTCCAGATGTGCATCGGAAACTACTACTGGTCTTCCAGGGAACGATCAAAGCGTAGACTTTTTGAGACATTACATTATCGAGGAATGTGCGCATGGTGACTGTTGTATTCAATCCCGATGCAATTTCTGTGTTTCATCAACACTCTGATAGTCCACAGATTACAGAATGCTTCCAGGTGTGCATCGGAAACTACTACTGGTCTTACAGGGAACGATCAAAGCGTAGACTGTTTGGGACATTACTCCCACGGAGGAAAGTGAGCATGGTGACTGTTGTATTCATCCCGATGCAATTTCTGTGTTTCATCAACACTCTCATAGTCCATAGATTACAGAATGCCTCCAGATGTGCATCGGAAACTACTACTGGTCTTCCAGGGAACGATCAAAGCGTAGACTGTTTGAGACATTACTTTTATGGAGGAAAGTGCGCATGGTGACTGTTGTATTGAATCCCGAAGCAATTTCTGTCTTTCATTAACACTCTGATACTCCACAGAATACAGAATGCCTCCAGATGTTAATCGGAAACTACTACTGGTCTTACAGGGAACGAACAAAGCATTGACTGTTTGAGAATTACTCCCATGGAGGAAAGTGCGCATGGTGACTGTTGTATTCATCCCGATGCAATTTCTGTGTTTCATCAACACTCTCATAGTCCATAGATTACAGAATGCCTCCAGATGTGCATCGGAAACTACTACTGGTCTTCCAGGGAACGATCAAAGCGAAGCCTGTTAGAGACATTACTCCCATGGAGGAAAGTGCGCATGGTGACTGTTGTATTCAATCCCGATGCAATTTCTGTGTTTCATCAACACTCTGATAGTCCACTGATTACAGAATGCCGCCAGCTGTTTATCGGAAACTACTACTGGTCTTCCAGGGAACGATCAAAGCGTAAACTGTTTGAGACATTACTACCGTGGAGGAAAGTGCGCGTGGTGACTGTTGTATTCATTCCCGATGCAATTTCTGTGTTTCATCAACACTCTGATAGTCCACAGATTACAGAATGCCTCCAGATGTTCATCGGAAACTACTACTGGTCTTCCAGGAACGATCAAAGCGTAAACTGTTTGAGACATTACTCCCATTGAGACAACTGCGCATGGAGACTGTTGTATTTAATCCCGATGCAATTTCTGTGTGTCATCAACACTCTGATAGTCCACAGTGTACAGAAAGCCTCCAGATGTGTATAGGAAACTACTACTGGTCTTCTGATGACGATCAAAGCGTAGACTGTTAGAGACAATACTCCTATGGAAGAAAGTGCGTATGGTGACTGTTGTATTGAATCCCGATGCTATTACTGTGTTGCATCAACACTCTGATAGTCTACACATTACAGAATGCCACCAGATGTGCATCGGAAACTACTACTGGTCTTCCAGGGAACGATCTAGGCGTAGATTGTTTGAGACATTTCTCCCGTGGAGGAAAGTGCGCATGGTGACTGTTGTATTCAATCTGGATGCAATTTCTGTGTTTCATCAACAGTATGATAGTCCACATTTTACAGAATGCCTCCAGCTGTGCATTGGAAACTACTACTGGTCTTCCAGGGAACGATCAAACATAGACTGTTTGAGACATTATTCCCAAGGAGGAAAGTGCGCATGGTGACTGTTGTATTGAATCCCGATGCAATTTCTGTGTTTCATCAACACTTGATACTCCACAGAATACATAATGCCACCAGATGTGCATCGGAAACTACTACTGGTCTTCCAGGGAACGATCTAGGCGTAGATTGTTTGGGACATTGCTCCCACGGAGGAAAGTGCTCATGGTGACTGTTGTATTCATCCCGATGCAATTTCTGTGTTTCATCAACACTCTAATAGTCCACAGATTACAGAATGCCTCCAGATGTGCATCGGAAACTACTACTGGTCTTCCAGGGAACGATCAAAGCGTTGACTGTTTGGGACATTACTCCCATGGAGGAAAGTGCGCATGGTGACTGTTGTATTCAATACCGATGCAATTTCTGTGTTTCATCATCACTCTGATAGTCCACAGATTACAGAATACCTCCAGATGTGCATCGGAAACTACTACTGGTCTTCCAGGGAACGATCAAAGCGTCGAGTGTTTGAGACATTACTATTATGGAGGAATGTGCGCATGGTGATTGTTGTATTCAATCCCGATGCAATTTCTGTGTTTCATCAACACTCTGATAGTCCACAGATTACAGAATGCTTCCACGTGTGCATCGGAAACTACTACTGGTCTTACAGGGAACGAACAAAGCATAGACTGTTTGAGAATTACTCCCATGGAGGAAAGTGCGCATGGCGACTGTTGTATTCAATTGCGATACAATTACTGTGTTTCATCAACACTCTGATAGTCCACAGATTTCACAATGCCTCCAGATGTGCATCGAAAACTACAATTGGTCTTCCAGGGAAAGATCAAAGCGTAGACTGTTTGAGAAATTACTCCCATGGAGGAAAGTGCGCATGGTGACTGTTGTATTCAATCCCGATGCAATTTCTGTGTTTCATCATCACTCTGATAGTCCACAGATTACAGAATGCCTCCAGATGTTCATCGGAAACTACTACTGGTCTTCCAGGTAACGATCAAATGGTAGACTGTTTGAGACATTACTTTTATGGAAGAATGTGCGCATGGTGACTGTTGTAATCAATCCCGATGCAATTTCTGTGTTTCATCATCACTCTAGTAGTCCACAGATTACAGAATGCCTCCAGATGTGCATCGGAAACTACTACTGGTCTTACAGGGAACGATCAAAGCGTTGACTGTTTGAGGATTACTCCCATAGAGGAAAGTGCGCATGGTGACTGTTGTATTCAATACCTATGCAAATTCTGTGTTTCATCAACGCACTGATTGGCCACAGATTACAGAATGCCACCAGATGTGCATCGGAAACTACTACTGGACTTCCAGGGAACGATCAAAGCATAGACTGTTTGAGACATACCTCCCGTGGAGGAAAGTGCGCATGGTGACTGTTGTATTCATTCCCGATGCAATTTCTGTGTTTCATCAACATTCTGATAGTCCACAGATTACAGAATGCCACCAGATGTGCATCGGAAACTACTACTGGTCTTCCTGGGAACGATCAAAGCGTAGACTGTTTGAGACATTACTCCCATGGAGGAAAGTGCGCATGGAGAATGTTGTATTCAATCCCGATGCAATTTCTGTGTTTCATCAACACTCTGATACTCCACAGAATACAGAATCCCTCCAGATGTTAATCGGAAACTACTACTGGTCTTCCAGTGAACGATCAAATCGTAGACTGTTTGAGACATTACTATCATGGAGGAAAGTACGCATGGTGACTGTTGTATTCAATACCGATGCAATTTCTGTGTTTCATCAACACTCTAATAGTCCACAGATTACAGAATGCCTCCAGATGTGCATCGGAAACTACTACTGGTCTTCCAGGGAACGATCAAAGCGTTGACTGTTTGGGACATTACTCCCATGGAGGAAAGTGCGCATGGTGACTGTTGTATTCAATACCGATGCAATTTCTGTGTTTCATCATCACTCTGATAGTCCACAGATTACAGAATACCTCCAGATGTGCATCGGAAACTACTACTGGTCTTCCAGGGAACGATCAAAGCGTAGAGTGTTTGAGACATTACTATTATGGAGGAATGTGCGCATGGTGATTGTTGTATTCAATCCCGATGCAATTTCTGTGTTTCATCAACACTCTGATAGTCCACAGATTACAGAATGCTTCCACGTGTGCATCGGAAACTACTACTGGTCTTACAGGGAACGATCAAAGCGTAGACTGTTTGGGACATTGCTCCCACGGAGGAAAGTGCTCATGGTGACTGTTGTATTCATCCCGATGCAATTTCTGTGTTTCATCAACACTCTGATAGTCCATAGATTACAGAATGCCTCCAGATGTGCATCGGAAACTACTACTGGTCTTCCAGGGAACGATCAAAGCGTAGACTGTTTGAGACATTACTTTTATGGAGGAAAGTGCGCATGGTGACTGTTGTATTGAATCCCGAAGCAATTTCTGTGTTTCATCAACACTCTGATACTCCACAGAATACAGAATGCCTCCAGATGTTAATCGGAAACTACTACTGGTCTTACAGGGAACGAACTAAGCATAGACTGTTTGAGAATTACTCCCATGGTGGAAAGTGCGCATGGTGACTGTTGTATTCAATCCCGATGCAATTTCTGTGTTTCATCAACACTCTAAAAGGGCACAGATTAAAGAAAGCCTCCAGATGTGCATCGGAAACTACTACTGGTCTTCCAGGGAACGATCAAAGCGAAGCCTGTTAGAGACATTACTCCCATGGAGGAAAGTGCGCATGGTGACTGTTGTATTCAATCCCGATGCAATTTCTGTGTTTCATCAACACTCTGATAGTCCACAGATTACAGAATGCCGCCAGCTGTTTATCGGAAACTACTACTGGTCTTCCAGGGAACGAACAAAGCGTAGACTGTCTGAGACATTACTACCGTGGAGGAAAGTGCGCGTGGTGACTGTTGTATTCATTCCCGATGAAATTTCTGTGTGTCATCAACACTCTGATAGTCCACAGTGTACAGAAAGCCTCCAGATGTGTATATGAAACTACTACTGGTCTTCTGGGGAACGATCAAAGCGTAGACTGTTAGAGACATTACTCCTATGTAGGAAAGTGCGCATGGTGACAGTTGTATTGAATCCCGATGCTATTACTGTGTTGCATCAACACTCTGATAGTCTACACATTACAGAATGCCACCAGATGTGCATCGGAAACTACTACTGGTCTTCCAGGGAACGATCTAAGCGTAGATTGTTTGAGACATTTCTCCCAAGGAGGAAAGTGAGCATGGTGACTGTTGTATTCAATCTGGATGCAATTTCTGTGTTTCATCAACAGTATGATAGTCCACATTTTACAGAATGAATCCTGATGTGCACTGGAAACTAATACTGGTCTTCCAGGGAACGATCAAAGCATAGACTGTTTGAGACATTACTCCCAAGGAGGAAAGTGCGCATGGTGACTGTTGTATTGAATCCCGATGCAATTTCTGTGTTTCATCAACACTGGATACTCCACAGAATACAGAATGCCTCCAGATGTTAATCGGAAACTACTACTGGTCTTCCAGAGAACGATCAAAGCGTAGACTGTTAGAGACATTACTCCCATGGACGAAAGTGCGCATGGCGACTGTTGTATTCAATTCCGATGCAATTACTGTGTTTCATCAACACTCTGATAGTCCACAGATTTCAGAATGCCTCCTAATGTGCATCGGAAACTACTACTGGTCTTCCAGGGAAAGATCAAAGCGTAGACTGTTTGAGAAATTACTCCCATGGAGGAAAGTGCGCATGGTGACTGTTGTATTCAATCCCGATGCAATTTCTGTGTTTCATCATCACTCTGATAGTCCATAGATTACAGAATGCCTCCAGATGTTCATCGGAAACTACTACTGGTCTACCAGGTAACGATCAAAGGGTACTCTGTTTGAGACACTACTTTTATGGAAGAATGTGCGCATGGTGACTGTTGTAATAAATCCCGATGCAATTTCTGTGTTTCATCATCACTCTAGTAGTCCACAGATTACAGAATGCCTTCAGATGTGCATCGGAAACTACTACTGGTCTTACAGGGAACGATCAAAGCGTTGACTGTTTGAGGATTACTGCCATGGAGGAAAGTGCGCATGGTGACAGTTGTATTCAATACCGATGCAATTTCTGTCTTTCATCAACGCGCTGATAGGCCACAGATTACAGAATGCCACCAGATGTGCATCGGAAACTACTACTGGTCTTCCAGGGAACGATCAAAGCGTAGACTGTTTGAGACATACCTCCAGTGGAGGAAAGTGCGCATGAAGACTGTTGTATTCATTCCCGACGCAATTTCTGTGTTTCATCAACTCTCTGATAGTCCACAGATTACAGAATGCCACCAGATGTGCATCGGAAACTACTACTGGTCTTCCAGGGAACGATCAAAGCGTAAACTGTTTGAGACATTACTTCCATGGAGGGAACTGCGCATGGAGACTGTTGTATTCAACCCCGATGCAATTTCTGTGTTTCATCAACACTCTGATAGTCCACAGTGTACAGAAAGCCTCCAGATGTGCATAGGAAACTACTACTGGTCTTCTGGGGAACGATCAAAGCGTAGACTGTTAGAGACACTACTGCCATGGAGGAAAGTGCGCATGATGACTGTTGTATTCAATCCCGATGCAATTTCTGTGTTTCATCAACACTCTGATACTCCACAGAATACAGAATGCCTCCAGATGTTAATCGGAAACTACTACTGGCCTTCCAGGGAACGATCAAAGCGTAGACTGTTTGAGACATTACTATCATTGAGGAAAGTACGCATGGTGACTGTTGTATTCAATACCGATGCAATTTCTGTGTTTCATCAACACTCTAATAGTCCACAGATTACAGAATGCCTCCAGATGTGCATCGGAAACTACTACTGGTCTTCCAGGGAACGATCAAAGCGTTGACAGTTTGGGACATTACTCCCATGGAGGAATGTGCGCATGGAGACTTTTGTATTCAATCCCGATGCAATTTCTGTGTTTCATCAACACTCTGATAGTCCACAGATTACAGAATGCTTCCAGGTGTGCATCGGAAACTAGTACTGGTCTTACAGGGAACGATCAAAGCGTAGACTGTTTGGGACATTACTTCCACGGAGGAAAGTGCGCATGGTGACTGTTGTATTCATCCCGATGCAATTTCTGTGTTTCATCAACACTCTGATAGTCCATAGATTACAGAATGCCTCCAGATGTGCATCGGAAACTACTACTGGTCTTCCAGGGAACGATCAAAGCGTAGACTGTTTGAGTCATTACTTTTATGGAGGAAAGTGCGCATGGTGACCGTTGCATTGAATCCCGAAGCAATTTCTGTGTTTCATCAACACTCTGATACTCCACAGAATACAGAATGCCTCCAGATGTTAATCGGAAACTACTACTGGTCTTACAGGAACGAACAAATCGTAGACTGTTTGAGAATTACTCCCATGGAGGAAAGTGCGCATGGTGGCTGTTGTATTCAATCCCGATGCAATTTCTGTGTTTCATCAACACTCTAATAGGCCACAGATTGAAGAAAGCCCCCAGATGTGCATCGGAAACTACTACTGGTCTTCCAGGAAACGATCAAAGCGTAGACTGTTTGAGACATTTCTCCTATGGAGGAAAGTGCGCATGGTGACTGTTGTATTGAATCCCGATGCTATTACTGTGTTGCATCAACACTCTGATAGTCTACACATTACAGAATGCCACCAGATGTGCATCGGAAACTACTACTGGTCTTCCAGGGAACGATCTAAGCGTAGATTGTTTGAGACATTTCTCCCGTGGAGGAAAGTGCGCATGGTGACTGTTGTATTCAATCTGGATGAAATTTCTGTGTTTCATCAACAGTATGATAGTCAACATTGTACAGAATGCCTCCAGATGTGCATCGGAAACTACTACTGGTCTTCCAGGGAACGATCAAAGCGTAAACTGTTTGAGACATTACTCCCATGGAGGAAACTGCGCATGGAGACTGTTGTATTCAACCCCGATGCAATTTCTGTGTTTCATCAACACTCTGATAGTCCACAGTGTACAGAATGCCTCCAGATGTGCATCGGAAACTACTACTGGTCTTCCAGGGAACGATCAAAGCGTAAACTGTTTGAGACATTACTCCCATGGAGGGAACTGCGCATGGAGTCTGTTGTATTCAACCCCGATGCAATTTCTGTGTTTCATCAACACTCTGATAGTCCACAGTGTACAGAAAGCCTCCAGATGTGCATAGGAAACCACTACTGGTACTCTGGGGAACGATCAAAGCGTAGACTGTTAGAGACACTACTGCCATGGACGAAAGTGCGCATGATGACTGTTGTATTCAATCCCGATGCAATTACTGTGTTTCATCATCACTCTGATAGTCTACACATTACAGAATGCCACCAGATGTGCATCGGGAACTTCTACTGGTCTTCCAGGGAACGATCAAAGCGTAGATTGTTTGAGACATTTCTCCCGTGGAGGAAAGTGCGCATGGTGACTGTTGTATTCAATCCGGATGCTATTTCTGTGTTTCATCAACACTCTGATAGTCCACATTTTACATAATGCCTCCAGATGTGCATCGGAAACTACTACTGGTCTTCCAGGGAACGATCAAAGCGTAGACTGTTTGAGACATTACTCCCATTGAGGAAACTGCGCATGGAGACTGTTGTATTCAATCCCGATGCAATTCCTGTGTGTCATCAACACTCTGAAAGTCCACAGTGTACAGAAAGCCTCCAGATGTGTATAGGAAACTACTACTGGTCTTCTGGGGACCGATCAAAGCGTAGACTGTTAGAGACATTACTCCTATGGAGGAAAGTGCGCATGGTGACTGTTGTATTGAATCCCGATGCTATTACTGTGTTGCATCAACACTCTGATAGTCTACACATTACAGAATGCCACCAGATGTGCATCGGAAACTACTACTGGTCTTCCAGGGAACGATCTAAGCGTAGATTGTTTGAGACATTTCTCCCGTGGAGGAAAGTGCGCATGGTGACTGTTGTATTCAATCTGGATGCAATTTCTGTGTTTCATCAACAGTATGATAGTCAACATTGTACAGAATGCCTCCAGATGTGCATCGGAAACTACTACTGGTCTTCCAGGGAACGATCAAAGCGTAAACTGTTTGAGACATTACTCCCATGGAGGAAACTGCGCATGGAGACTGTTGTATTCAACCCCGATGCAATTTCTGTGTTTCATCAACACTCTGATAGTCCACAGTGTACAGAAAGCCTCCAGATGTGCATCGGAAACCACTACTGGTCTTCCAGGGAACGATCAAAGCGTAAACTGTTTGAGACATTACTCCCATGGTGGGAACTGCGCATGGAGTCTGTTATATTCAACCCCGATGCAATTTCGGTGTTTCATCAACACTCTGATAGTCCACAGTGTACAGAAAGCCTCCAGATGTGCATAGGAAACTACTACTGGTCTTCTGGGGAACGATCAAAGCGTAGACTGTTAGAGACACTACTGCCATGGAGGAAAGTGCGCATGATGACTGTTGTATTCAATCCCGATGCAGTTACTGTGTTTCATCATCACTCTGATAGTCTACACATTACAGAATGCCACCAGATGTGCATCGGAAACTTCTACTGGTCTTCCAGGGAACGATCAAAGCGTAGATTGTTTGAGACATTTCTCCCGTGGAGGAAAGTGCGCATGGTGACTGTTGTATTCAATCCGGATGCTATTTCTGTGTTTCATCAACACTCTGATAGTCCACATTTTACATAATGCCTCCAGATGTGCATCGGAAACTACTACTGGTCTTCCAGGGAACGATCAAAGCGTAGACTGTTTGAGACATTACTCCCATTGAGGAAACTGCGCATGGAGACTGTTGTATTCAATCCCGATGCAATTTCTGTGTGTCATCAACACTCTGAAAGTCCACAGTGTACAGAAAGCCTCCAGATGTGTATAGGAAAC
Organism: Schistocerca gregaria; assembly: GCF_023897955.1. Taxonomy (NCBI): domain Eukaryota; kingdom Metazoa; phylum Arthropoda; class Insecta; order Orthoptera; family Acrididae; genus Schistocerca; species Schistocerca gregaria. The sequence continues at coordinate 1,368,628 of NW_026061699.1, forward strand.
TACTACTGGTCTTCTGGGGAACGATCAAAGCGTAGACTGTTAGAGACATTACTCCTATGGAGGAAAGTGCGCATGGTGACTGTTGTATTGAATCCCGATGCTATTACTGTGTTGCATCAACACTCTGATAGTCTACACATTACAGAATGCCACCAGATGTGCATCGGAAACTACTACTGGTCTTCCAGGGAACGATCTAAGCGTAGATTGTTTGAGACATTTCTCCCGTGGAGGAAAGTGCGCATGGTGACTGTTGTATTCAATCTGGATGCAATTTCTGTGTTTCATCAACAGTATGATAGTCAACATTGTACAGAATGCCTCCAGATGTGCATCGGAAACTACTACTGGTCTTCCAGGGAACGATCAAAGCGTAAACTGTTTGAGACATTACTCCCATGGAGGAAACTGCGCATGGAGACTGTTGTATTCAACCCCGATGCAATTTCTGTGTTTCATCAACACTCTGATAGTCCACAGTGTACAGAAGGCCTCCAGATGTGCATCGGAAACTACTACTGGTCTTCCAGGAAACGATCAAAGCGTAAACTGTTTGAGACATTACTCCCATGGAGGGAACTGCGCATGGAGTCTGTTGTATTCAACCCCGATGCAATTTCGGTGTTTCATCAACACTCTGATAGTCCACAGTGTACAGAAAGCCTCCAGATGTGCATAGGAAACTACTACTGGTCTTCTGGGGAACGATCAAAGCGTAGACTGTTAGAGACACTACTGCCATGGAGGAAAGTGCGCATGATGACTGTTGTATTCAATCCCGATGCAATTACTGTGTTTCATCATCACTCTGATAGTCTACACATTACAGAATGCCACCAGATGTGCATCGGAAACTTCTACCTGTCTTCCAGGGAACGATCAAAGCGTAGATTGTTTGAGACATTTCTCCCGTGGAGGAAAGTGCGCATGGTGACTGTTGTATTCAATCCGGATGCTATTTCTGTGTTTCATCAACACTCTGATAGTCCACATTTTACATAATGCCTCCAGATGTGCATCGGAAACTACTACTGGTCTTCCAGGGAACGATCAAAGCGTAGACTGTTTGAGACATTACTCCCATGGAGGAAAGTGCGCATGGAGAATGTTGTATTCAATCCCGATGCAATTTCTGTGTTTCATCAACACTCTGATACTCCACAGAATACAGAATGCCTCCAGATGTTAATCGGAAACTACTACTGGCCTTCCAGGGAACGATCAAAGCGTAGACTGTTTGAGACATTACTATCATTGAGGAAAGTACGCATGGTGACTGTTGTATTCAATACCGATGCAATTTCTGTGTTTCATCAACACTCTAATAGTCCACAGATTACAGAATGCCTCCAGATGTGCATCGGAAACTACTACTGGTCTTCCAGGGAACGATCAAAGCGTTGACTGTTTGGGACATTACTCCCATGGAGGAATGTGCGGATGGAGACTTTTGTATTCAATCCCGATGCAATTTCTGTGTTTCATCAACACTCTGATAGTCCACAGATTACAGAATGCTTCCAGGTGTGCATCGGAAACTACTACTGGTCTTACAGGGAACGATCAAAGCGTAGCCTGTTTGGGACATTACTTCCACGGAGGAAAGTGCGCATGGTGACTGTTGTATTCATCCCGATGCAATTTCTGTGTTTCATCAACACTCTGATAGTCCATAGATTACAGAATGCCTCCAGATGTGCATCGGAAACTACTACTGGTCTTCCAGGGAACGATCAAAGCGTAGACTGTTTGAGACATTACTTTTATGGAGGAAAGTGCGCATGGTGACTGTTGTATTGAATCCCGAAGCAATTTCTGTGTTTCATCAACACTCTGATACTCCACAGAATACAGAATGCCTCCAGATGTTAATCGGAAACTACTACTAGTCTTACAGGGAACGAACAAATCGTAGACTGTTTGAGAATTACTCCCATGGAGGAAAGTGCGCATGGTGGCTGTTGTATTCAATCCCGATGCAATTTCTTTGTTTCATCAACACTCTAATAGGCCACAGATTAAAGAAAGCCCCCAGATGTGCATCGGAAACTACTACTGGTCTTCCAGGGAACGATCAAAGCGAAGCCTGTTAGAGACATTACTCCTATGGAATAAAGTGCGCATGGTGACTGTTGTATTGAATCCCGATGCTATTACTGTGTTGCATCAACACTCTGATAGTCTACACATTACAGAATGCCTCCAGATGTGCATCGGAAACTACTACTGGTCTTCCAGGGAACGATCAAAGCGTAGACTGTTTGAGACATTACTATTATGGAGGAATGTGCGCATGGTGACTGTTGTATTCAATCCCGATGCAATTTCTGTGTTTCATCAACACTCTGATAGTCCACAGATTACAGAATGCTTCCAGGTGTGCATCGGAAACTACTACTGGTCTTACAGGGAACGATCAAAGCGTAGACTGTTTGGGACATTACTCCCACGGAGGAAAGTGCGCATGGTGACTGTTGTATTCATCCCGATGCAATTTCTGTGTTTCATCAACACTCTGATAGTCCATAGATTACAGAATGCCTCCAGATGTGCATCGGAAACTACTACTGGTCTTCCAGGGAACGATCAAAGCGTAGACTGTTTGAGACATTACTTTTATGGAGGAAAGTGCGCATGGTGACTGTTGTATTGAATCCCGAAGCAATTTCTGTGTTTCATCAACACTCTGATACTCCACAGAATACAGAATGCCTCCAGATGTTAATCGGAAACTACTACTGGTCTTACAGGGAACGAACAAATCATAGACTGTTTGAGAATTACTCCCATGGAGGAAAGTGCGCATGGTGACTGTTGTATTCAATCCCGATGCAATTTCTGTGTTTCATCAACACTCTAATAGGCCACAGATTAAAGAAAGCCCCCAGATGTGCATCGGAAACTACTACTGGTCTTCCAGGGAACGATCAAAGCGAAGCCTGTTAGAGACATTACTCCTATGGAGGAAAGTGCGCATGGTGACTGTTGTATTCAATCCCGATGCAATTTCTGTGTTTCATCATCACTCTGATAGTCTACACATTACAGAATGCCACCAGATGTGCATCGGAAACTTCTACTGGTCTTCCAGGGAACGATCAAAGCGTAGATTTTTTGAGACATTTCTCCCGTGGAGGAAAGTGCGCATGGTGACTGTTGTATTCAATCCGGATGCTATTTCTGTGTTTCATCAACACTCTGATAGTCCACATTTTACAGAATGCCTCCAGATGTGCATCGGAAACTACTACTGGTCTTCCAGGGAACGATCAAAGCGTAGACTGTTTGAAACATTACTCCCATGGAGGAAAATGCGCATGGAGGATGTTGTATTCAATCCCGATGCAATTTCTGTGCTTCATCAACACTCTGATACTCCACAGAATACAGAATGCCTCCAGATGTTAATCGGAAACTACTACTGGTATTCCAGGGAACGATCAAAGCGTTGACTGTTTGGGACATTACTCGCATGGAGGAAAGTGCGCATTGTGACTGTTGTATTCAATCCCGATGCAATTTCTGTGTTTCATCAACACTCTAATAGGCCACAGATTAAAGAAAGCACCCAGATGTGCATCGGAAACTACTACTGGTCTTCCAGGGAACGATCAAAGCGAAGCCTGTTAGAGACATTACTCCTATGGAGGAAAGTGCGCATGGTGACTGTTGTATTCAATCCCGATGCAATTTCTGTGTTTCATCAACACTCTGATAGTCCACAGATTACAGAATGCCGCCAGCTGTTTATCGGAAACTACTACTGGGATTCCAGGGAACGATCAAAGCGTAGACTGTTTGAGACATTACTACCGTGGAGGAAAGTGCGCGTGGTGAGTGTTGTATTCATTCCCGATGCAATTTCTGTGTTTCATCAACACTCTGATAGTCCACAGTGTACAGAAAGCCTCCAGATGTGTATATGAAACTACTACTGGTCTTCTGGGGAACGATCAAAGCGTAGACTGTTAGAGACATTACTCCTATGGAGGAAAGTGCGCATGGTGACTGTTGTATTGAATCCCGATGCTATTACTGTGTCGCATCAACACTCTGTTAGTCTACACATTACAGAATGCCACCAGATGTGCATCGGAAACTACTACTGGTCTTCCAGGAAACGATCTAAGCGTAGATTGTTTGAGACATTTCTCCCGTGGAGGAAAGTGCGCATGGTGACTGTTGTATTCAATCTGGATGCAATTTCTGTGTTTCATCAACACTTGATACTCCACAGAATACAGAATGCCTCCAGATGTTAATCGGAAACTACTACTGGTCTTCCAGAGAATGATCAAAGCGTAGACTGTTAGAGACATTACTCCCATGGACGAATGTGCTCATGGCGACTGTTGTATTCAATTCCAATGCAATTACTGTGTTTCATCAACACTCTGATAGTCCACAGATTTCAGAATGCCTCCAGATGTGCATCGGAAACTACTACTGGTCTTCCAGGGAAAGATCAAAGCGTAGACTGTTTGAGAAATTACTCCCATGGAGGAAAGTGCGCATGGTGACTGTTGTATTCAATACCGATGCAATTTCTGTGTTTCATCATCACTCTGATAGTCCACAGATTACAGAATGCCTCCAGATGTGCATCGGAAACTACTACTGGTCTTCCAGGGAACGATCAAAGCGTAGACTGTTTGAGACATTACTATTATGGAGGAATGTGCGCATGGTGACTGTTGTATTCAATCCCGATGCAATTTCTGTGTTTCATCAACACTCTGATAGTCCACAGATTACAGAATGCTTCCAGGTGTGCATCGGAAACTACTACTGGTCTTACAGGGAACGATCAAAGCGTAGACTGTTTGGGACATTACTCCCACGGAGGAAAGTGCGCATGGTGACTGTTGTATTCATCCCGATGCAATTTCTGTGTTTCATCAACACTCTGATAGTCCATAGATTACAGAATGCCTCCATATGTGCATCGGAAACTACTACTGGTCTTCCATGGAACGATCAAAGCGTAGACTGTTTGAGACATTACTTTTATGGAGGAAAGTGCGCATGGTGACTGTTGTATTGAATCCCGAAGCAATTTCTGTGTTTCATCAACACTCTGATACTCCACAGAATACAGAATGCCTCCAGATGTTAATCGGAAACTACTACTGGTCTTACAGGGAACGAACAAATCATAGACTGTTTGAGAATTACTCCCATGGAGGAAAGTGCGCATGGTGACTGTTGTATTCAATCCCGATGCAATTTCTGTGTTTCATCAACACTCTAATAGGCCACAGATTAAAGAAAGCCCCCAGATGTGCATCGGAAACTACTACTGGTCTTCCAGGGAACGATCAAAGCGAAGCCTGTTAGAGACATTACTCCTATGGAGGAAAGTGCGCATGGTGACTGTTGTATTCAATCCCGATGCAATTTCTGTGTTTCATCAACACTCTGATAGTCCACAGATTACAGAATGCCGCCAGCTGTTTATCGGAAACTACTACTGGTCTTCCAGGGAACGATCAAACCGTAGACTGTTTGAGACATTACTACCGTGGAGGAAAGTGCGCGTGGTGAGTGTTGTATTCATTCCCGATGCAATTTCTGTGTTTCATCAACACTCTGATAGTCCACAGATTACAGAATGCCTCCAGATGTTCATCGGAAACTACTACTGGTCTTCCAGGAACGATCAAAGCGTAAACTGTTTGAGACATTACTCCCATTGAGGAAACTGCGCATGGAGACTGTTGTATTCAATCCCGATGCAATTTCTGTGTGTCATCAAAACTCTGATAGTCCACAGTGTACAGAAAGCCTCCAGATGTGTATAGGAAACTACTACTGGTCTTCTGGGGAACGATCAAAGCGTAGACTGTTAGAGACATTACTCCTATGGAGGAAAGTGCGCATGGTGACTGTTGTATTGAATCCCGATGCTACTACTGTGTTGCATCAACACTCTGATAGTCTACACATTACACAATGCCACCAGATGTGCATCGGAAACTACTACTGGTCTTCCAGGGAACGATCTAAGCGTAGATTGTTTCAGACATTTCTCCCGTGGAGGAAAGTGCGCATGGTGACTGTTGTATTCAATCTGGATGCAATTTCTGTGTTTCATCAACAGTATGATAGTCAACATTTTACAGAATGCCTCCAGATGTGCATCGGAAACTACTACTGGTCTTCCAGGGAACGATCAAAGCGTAAACTGTTTGAGACATTACTCCCATGGACGAAACTGCGCATGGAGACTGTTGTATTCAACCCCGATGCAATTTCTGTGTTTCATCAACACTCTGATAGTCCACAGTGTACAGAAAGCCTCCAGATGTGCATAGGAAACTACTACTGGTCTTCTGGGGAACGATAAAAGCGTAGACTGTTAGAGACACTACTGCCATGGAGGAAAGTGCGCATGATGACTGTTGTATTCAATCCCGTTGCAATTACTGTGTTTCATCATCACTCTGATAGTCTACACATTACAGAATGCCACCAGATGTGCATCGGAAACTTCTACTGGTCTTCCAGGGAACGATCAAAGCGTAGATTGTTTGAGACATTTCTCCCGTGGAGGAAAGTGCGCATGGTGACTGTTGTATTCAATCCGGATGCTATTTCTGTGTTTCATCAACACTCTGATAGTCCACATTTTACAGAATGCCTCCAGATGAGCATCGGAAACTACTACTGGTCTTCCAGGGAACGATCAAAGCGTAGACTGTTTGAAACATTACTCCCATGGAGGAAAGTGCGCATGGAGAATGTTGTATTCAATCCCGATGCAATTTCTGTGCTTCATCAACACTCTGATACTCCACAGAATACGGAATGCCTCCAGATGTTAATCGGAAACTACTACTGGTCTTCCAGGGAACGATCAAAGCGTAGACTGTTTGAGACATTACTATCATTGAGGAAAGTAGACATGGTGACTGTTGTATTCAATACCGATGCAATTTCTGTGTTTCAACAACACTCTAATAGTCCACAGATTACAGAATGCCTCCAGATGTGCATCGGAAACTACTACTGGTCTTCCAGGGAACGATCAAAGCGTTGACTGTTTGGGACATTACTCCCATGGAGGAAAGTGCGCTTGGTGACTGTTGTATTCAATACCGATGCAATTTCTGTGTTTCATTATCACTCTGATAGTCCACAGATTAGAGAATGCCTGAAGATGTGCATCGGAAACTACTACTGGTCTTCCTGGGAACGATCAAAGCGTAGACTGTTTGAGACATTACTATTATGGAGGAATGTGCGCATTATGACTGTTGTATTCAATCCCGATGCAATTTCTGTGTTTCATCAACACTCTGATAGTCCACAGATTACAGAATGCTTCCAGGTGTGCATCGGAAACTACTACTGGTCTTACAGGGAACGATCAAAGCGTAGACTGTTTGGGACATTACTCCCACGGAGGAAAGTGCGCATGGTGACTGTTGTATTCATCCCGATGCAATTTCTGTGTTTCATCAACACTCTGATAGTCCATAGATTACAGAATGCCTCCAGATGTGCATCGGAAACTACTACTGGTCTTCCAGGGAACGATCAAAGCGTAGACTGTTTGATACATTACTTTTATGGAGGAAAGTGCGCATGGTGACTGTTGTATTGAATCTGGATGCAATTTCTGTGTTTCATCAACAGTATGATAGTCAACATTTTACAGAATGCCTCCAGATGTGCATTGAAAACTACTACTGGTCTTCCAGGGAACGATCAAAGCATAGACTGTTTGAGACATTACTCTCAAGGAGGAAAGTGCGCATGTTGACTGTTGTATTGAATCCCAATGCAATTTCTGTGTTTCATCAACACTTGATACTCCACAGAATACAGAATGCCTCCAGATGTTAATCGGAAACTACTACTGGTCTTCCAGAGAACGATCAAAGCGTAGACTGTTAGAGACATTACTCCCATGGACGAATGTGCTCATGGCGACTGTTGTATTCAATTCCGATGCAATTACTGTGTTTCATCAACACTCTGATAGTCCACAGATTTCAGAATGCCTCCAGATGTGCATCGGAAACTACTACTGGTCTTCCAGGGAAAGATCAAAGCGTAGACTGTTTGAGAAATTACTCCCATGGAGGAAAGTGCGCATGGTGACTGTTGTATTCAATCCCGATGCAATTTCTGTGTTTCATCATCACTCTGATAGGCCACAGATTACAGAATGCCTCCAGATGTTCGTCGGAAACTACTACTGGTCTTCCAGGTAACGATCAAAGGGTAGACTGTTTGAGACATTACTTTTATGGAAGAATGTGCGCATGGTGACTGTTGTAATCAATCCCGATGCAATTTCTGTGTTTCATCATCACTCTAGTAGTCCACAGATTACAGAATGCCTCCAGATGTGCATCGGAAACTACTACTGGTCTTCCAGGGAACGATCAAAGCGTAAACTGTTTGAGACATTACTCCCATGGAGGAAACTGCGCATGGAGACTGTTGTATTCAACCCCGCTGCAATTTCTGTGTTTCATCAACACTCTGATAGTCCACAGTGTACAGAAAGCCTCCAGATGTGCATAGGAAACTACTACTGGTCTTCTGGAGAACGATCAAAGCATAGACTGTTAGAGACACTACTGCCATGGAGGAAAGTGCGCATGGAGAATGTTGTATTCAATCCCGATGTAATTTCTGTGTTTCATCAACACTCTGATACTCCACAGAATACAGAATGCCTCCAGTTGTTAATCGGAAACTACTACTGGTCTTCCAGGGAACGATCAAATCGTAGACTGTTTGAGACATTACTATCATGGAGCAAAGTACGCATGGTGACTGTTGTATTCAATACCGATGCAATTTCTGTGTTTCATCAACACTCTAATAGTCCACAGATTACAGAATGCCTCCAGATGTGCATCGGAAACTACTACTGGTCTTCCAGGGAACGATCAAAGCGTTGACTGTTTGGGACATTACTCGCATGGAGGAAAGTGCGCATGGAGACTGTTGTATTCAATACCGATGCAATTTCTGTGTTTCATTATCACTCTGATAGTCCACAGATTACAGAATGCTTCCAGGTGTGCATCGGAAACTACTATTGGTCTTACAGGGAACGATCAAAACGTAGACTCTTTGGGACATTACTCCCACGGAGGAAAGTGCGCATGGTGACTGTTGTATTCATCCCGATGCAATTTCTGTGTTTCATCAACACTCTGATAGTCCATAGATTACAGAATGCCTCCAGATGTGCATCGGAAACTACTACTGGTCTTCCAGGGAACGATCAAAGCGTAGACTGTTTGATACATTACTTTTATGGAGGAAAGTGCGCATGGTGACTGTTGTATTGAATCCCGAAGCAATTTCTGTGTTTCATCAACACTCTGATACTCCACAGAATACAGAATGCCTCCAAATGTTAATCGGAAACTACTACTGGTCTTACAGGGAACGAAAAAACCATAGACTGTTTGAGAATTACTCCCATGGAGGAAAGTGCGCATTGTGACTGTTGTATTCAATCCCGATGCAATTTCTGTGTTTCATCAACACTCTAATAGGCCACAGATTAAAGAAAGCACCCAGATGTGCATCGGAAACTACTACTGGTCTTCCAGGGAACGATCAAAGCGAAGCCTGTTAGAGACATTACTCCTATGGAGGAAAGTGCGCATGGTGACTGTTGTATTCAATCCCGATGCAATTTCTGTGTTTCATCAACACTCTGATAGTCCACAGATTACAGAATGCCGCCAGCTGTTTATCGGAAACTACTACTGGGATTCGAGGGAACGATCAAAGCGTAGACTGTTTGAGACATTACTACCGTGGAGGGAAGTGCGCGTGGTGAGTGTTGTATTCATTCCCGATGCAATTTCTGTGTTTCATCAACACTCTGATAGTCCACAGTGTACAGAAAGCCTCCAGATGTGTATATGAAACTACTACTGGTCTTCTGGGGAACGATCAAAGCGTAGACTGTTAGAGACATTACTCCTATGGAGGAAAGTGCGCATGGTGACTGTTGTATTGAATCCCGATGCTATTACTGTGTCGCATCAACACTCTGTTAGTCTACACATTACACAATGCCACCAGATGTGCATCGGAAACTACTACTGGTCTTCCAGGAAACGATCTAAGCGTAGATTGTTTGAAACATTTCTCCCGTGGAGGAAAGTGCGCATGGTGACTGTTGTATTCAATCTGGATGCAATTTCTGTGTTTCATCAACACTTGATACTCCACAGAATACAGAATGCCTCCAGATGTTAATCGGAAACTACTACTGGTCTTCCAGAGAATGATCAAAGCGTAGACTGTTAGAGACATTACTCCCATGGACGAATGTGCTCATGGCGACTGTTGTATTCAATTCCAATGCAATTACTGTGTTTCATCAACACTCTGATAGTCCACAGATTTCAGAATGCCTCCAGATGTGCATCGGAAACTACTACTGGTCTTCCAGGGAAAGATCAAAGCGTAGACTGTTTGAGAAATTACTCCCATGGAGGAAAGTGCGCATGGTGACTGTTGTATTCAATACCGATGCAATTTCTGTGTTTCATCATCACTCTGATAGTCCACAGATTACAGAATGCCTCCAGATGTGCATCGGAAACTACTACTGGTCTTCCAGGGAACGATCAAAGCGTAGACTGTTTGAGACATTACTATTATGGAGGAATGTGCGCATGGTGACTGTTGTATTCAATCCCGATGCAATTTCTGTGTTTCATCAACACTCTGATAGTCCACAGATTACAGAATGCTTCCAGGTGTGCATCGGAAACTACTACTGGTCTTACAGGGAACGATCAAAGCGTAGACTGTTTGGGACATTACTCCCACGGAGGAAAGTGCGCATGGTGACTGTTGTATTCATCCCGATGCAATTTCTGTGTTTCATCAACACTCTGATAGTCCATAGATTACAGAATGCCTCCAGATGTGCATCGGAAACTATTACTGGTCTTCCAGGGAACGATCAAAGCGTAGACTGTTTGAGACATTACTTTTATGGAGGAAAGTGCGCATGGTGACTGTTGTATTGAATCCCGAAGCAATTTCTGTGTTTCATCAACACTCTGATACTCCACAGAATACAGAATGCCTCCAGATGTTAATCGGAAACTACTACTGGTCTTACAGGGAACGAACAAATCATAGACTGTTTGAGAATTACTCCCATGGAGGAAAGTGCGCATGGTGACTGTTGTATTCAATCCCGATGCAATTTCTGTGTTTCATCAACACTCTAATAGGCCACAGATTAAAGAAAGCCCCCAGATGTGCATCGGAAACTACTACTGGTCTTCCAGGGAACGATCAAAGCGAAGCCTGTTAGAGACATTACTCCTATGGAGGAAAGTGCGCATGGTGACTGTTGTATTCAATCCCGATGCAATTTCTGTGTTTCATCAACACTCTGATAGTCCACAGATTACAGAATGCCGCCAGCTGTTTATCGGAAACTACTACTGGGATTCGAGGGAACGATCAAAGCGTAGACTGTTTGAGACATTACTACCGTGGAGGGAAGTGCGCGTGGTGAGTGTTGTATTCATTCCCGATGCAATTTCTGTGTTTCATCAACACTCTGATAGTCCACAGTGTACAGAAAGCCTCCAGATGTGTATATGAAACTACTACTGGTCTTCTGGGGAACGATCAAAGCGTAGACTGTTAGAGACATTACTCCTATGGAGGAAAGTGCGCATGGTGACTGTTGTATTGAATCCCGATGCTATTACTGTGTCGCATCAACACTCTGTTAGTCTACACATTACACAATGCCACCAGATGTGCATCGGAAACTACTACTGGTCTTCCAGGAAACGATCTAAGCGTAGATTGTTTGAAACATTTCTCCCGTGGAGGAAAGTGCGCATGGTGACTGTTGTATTCAATCTGGATGCAATTTCTGTGTTTCATCAACACTTGATACTCCACAGAATACAGAATGCCTCCAGATGTTAATCGGAAACTACTACTGGTCTTCCAGAGAATGATCAAAGCGTAGACTGTTAGAGACATTACTCCCATGGACGAATGTGCTCATGGCGACTGTTGTATTCAATTCCAATGCAATTACTGTGTTTCATCAACACTCTGATAGTCCACAGATTTCAGAATGCCTCCAGATGTGCATCGGAAACTACTACTGGTCTTCCAGGGAAAGATCAAAGCGTAGACTGTTTGAGAAATTACTCCCATGGAGGAAAGTGCGCATGGTGACTGTTGTATTCAATACCGATGCAATTTCTGTGTTTCATCATCACTCTGATAGTCCACAGATTACAGAATGCCTCCAGATGTGCATCGGAAACTACTACTGGTCTTCCAGGGAACGATCAAAGCGTAGACTGTTTGAGACATTACTATTATGGAGGAATGTGCGCATGGTGACTGTTGTATTCAATCCCGATGCAATTTCTGTGTTTCATCAACACTCTGATAGTCCACAGATTACAGAATGCTTCCAGGTGTGCATCGGAAACTACTACTGGTCTTACAGGGAACGATCAAAGCGTAGACTGTTTGGGACATTACTCCCACGGAGGAAAGTGCGCATGGTGACTGTTGTATTCATCCCGATGCAATTTCTGTGTTTCATCAACACTCTGATAGTCCATAGATTACAGAATGCCTCCAGATGTGCATCGGAAACTATTACTGGTCTTCCAGGGAACGATCAAAGCGTAGACTGTTTGAGACATTACTTTTATGGAGGAAAGTGCGCATGGTGACTGTTGTATTGAATCCCGAAGCAATTTCTGTGTTTCATCAACACTCTGATACTCCACAGAATACAGAATGCCTCCAGATGTTAATCGGAAACTACTACTGGTCTTACAGGGAACGAACAAATCATAGACTGTTTGAGAATTACTCCCATGGAGGAAAGTGCGCATGGTGACTGTTGTATTCAATCCCGATGCAATTTCTGTGTTTCATCAACACTCTAATAGGCCACAGATTAAAGAAAGCCCCCAGATGTGCATCGGAAACTACTACTGGTCTTCCAGGGAACGATCAAAGCGAAGCCTGTTAGAGACATTACTCCTATGGAGGAAAGTGCGCATGGTGACTGTTTTATTCAATCCCGATGCAATTTCTGTGTTTCATCAACACTCTGATAGTCCACAGATTACAGAATGCCGCCAGCTGTTTATCGGAAACTACTACTGGTCTTCCAGGGAACGATCAAACCGTAGACTGTTTGAGACATTACTACCGTGGAGGAAAGTGCGCGTGGTGAGTGTTGTATTCATTCCCGATGCAATTTCTGTGTTTCATCAACACTCTGATAGTCCACAGATTTCAGAATGCCTCCAGATGTTCATCGGAAACTACTACTGGTCTTCCAGGAACGATCAAAGCGTAAACTGTTTGAGACATTACTCCCATTGAGGAAACTGCGCATGGAGACTGTTGTATTCAATCCCGATGCAATTTCTGTGTGTCATCAACACTCTGATAGTCCACAGTGTACAGAAAGCCTCCAGATGTGTATAGGAAACTACTACTGGTCTTCTGGGGAACGATCAAAGCGTAGACTGTTAGAGACATTACTCCTATGGAGGAAAGTGCGCATGGTGACTGTTGTATTGAATCCCGATGCTACTACTGTGTTGCATCAACACTCTGATAGTCTACACATTACACAATGCCACCAGATGTGCATCGGAAACTACTACTGGTCTTCCAGGGAACGATCTAAGCGTAGATTGTTTGAGACATTTCTCCCGTGGAGGAAAGTGCGCATGGTGACTGTTGTATTCAATCTGGATGCAATTTCTGTGTTTCATCAACAGTATGATAGTCAACATTTTACAGAATGCCTCCAGATGTGCATCGGAAACTACTACTGGTCTTCCAGGGAACGATCAAAGCGTAAACTGTTTGAGACATTACTCCCATGGAGGAAACTGCGCATGGAGACTGTTGTATTCAACCCCGATGCAATTTCTGTGTTTCATCAACACTCTGATAGTCCACAGTGTACAGAAAGCCTCCAGATGTGCATAGGAAACTACTACTGGTCTTCTGGGGAACGATAAAAGCGTAGACTGTTAGAGACACTACTGCCATGGAGGAAAGTGCGCATGATGACTGTTGTATTCAATCCCGATGCAATTACTGTGTTTCATCATCACTCTGATAGTCTACACATTACAGAATGCCACCAGATGTGCATCGGAAACTTCTACTGGTCTTCCAGGGAACGATCAAAGCGTAGATTGTTTGAGACATTACTCCCGTGGAGGAAAGTGCGCATGGTGACTGTTGTATTCAATCCGGATGCTATTTCTGTGTTTCATCAACACTCTGATAGTCCACATTTTACAGAATGCCTCCAGATGTGCATCGGAAACTACTACTGGTCTTCCAGGGAACGATCAAAGCGTAGACTGTTTGAAACATTACTCCCATGGAGGAAAGTGCGCATGGAGAATGTTGTATTCAATCCCGATGCAATTTCTGTGCTTCATCAACACTCTGATACTCCACAGAATACGGAATGCCTCCAGATGTTAATCGGAAACTACTACTGGTCTTCCAGGGAACGATCAAAGCGTAGACTGTTTGAGACATTACTATCATTGAGGAAAGTACACATGGTGACTGTTGTATTCAATACCGATGCAATTTCTGTGTTTCAACAACACTCTAATAGTCCACAGATTACAGAATGCCTCCAGATGTGCATCGGAAACTACTACTGGTCTTCCAGGGAACGATCAAAGCGTTGACTGTTTGGGACATTACTCCCATGGAGGAAAGTGCGCTTGGTGACTGTTGTATTCAATACCGATGCAATTTCTGTGTTTCATTATCACTCTGATAGTCCACAGATTAGAGAATGCCTCCAGATGTGCATCGGAAACTACTACTGGTCTTCCTGGGAACGATCAAAGCGTAGACTGTTTGAGACATTACTATTATGGAGGAATGTGCGCATTATGACTGTTGTATTCAATCCCGATGCAATTTCTGTGTTTCATCAACACTCTGATAGTCCACAGATTACAGAATGCTTCCAGGTGTGCATCGGAAACTACTACTGGTCTTACAGGGAACGATCAAAGCGTAGACTGTTTGGGACACTACTCCCACGGAGGAAAGTGCGCATGGTGACTGTTGTATTCATCCCGATGCAATTTCTGTGTTTCATCAACACTCTGATAGTCCATAGATTACAGAATGCCTCCAGATGTGCATCGGAAACTACTACTGGTCTTCCAGGGAACGATCAAAGCGTAGACTGTTTGATACATTACTTTTATGGAGGAAAGTGCGCATGGTGACTGTTGTATTGAATCTGGATGCAATTTCTGTGTTTCATCAAAAGTATGATAGTCAACATTTTACAGAATGCCTCCAGATGTGCATTGAAAACTACTACTGGTCTTCCAGGGAACGATCAAAGCATAGACTGTTTGAGACATTACTCTCAATGAGGAAAGTGCGCATGTTGACTGTTGTATTGAATCCCGATGCAATTTCTGTGTTTCATCAACACTTGATACTCCACAGAATACAGAATGCCTCCAGATGTTAATCGGAAACTACTACTGGTCTTCCAGAGAACGATCAAAGCGTAGACTGTTAGAGACATTACTCCCATGGACGAATGTGCTCATGGCGACTGTTGTATTCAATTCCGATGCAATTACTGTGTTTCATCAACACTCTGATAGTCCACAGATTTCAGAATGCCTCCAGATGTGCATCGGAAACTACTACTGGTCTTCCAGGGAAAGATCAAAGCGTAGACTGTTTGAGAAATTACTCCCATGGAGGAAAGTGCGCGTGGTGACTGTTGTATTCAATCCCGATGCAATTTCTGTGTTTCATCGTCACTCTGATAGGCCACAGATTACAGAATGCCTCCAGATGTTCATCGGAAACTACTACTGGTCTTCCAGGTAACGATCAAAGGGTAGACTGTTTGAGACATTACTTTTATGGAAGAATGTGCGCATGGTGACTGTTGTAATCAATCCCGATGCAATTTCTGTGTTTCATCATCACTCTGATAGTCTACACATTACAGAATGCCACCAGATGTGCATCGGAAACTTCTACTGGTCTTCCAGGGAACGATCAAAGCGTAGATTGTTTGAGACATTACTCCCGTGGAGGAAAGTGCGCATGGTGACTGTTGTATTCAATCCGGATGCTATTTCTGTGTTTCATCAACACTCTGATAGTCCACATTTTACAGAATGCCTCCAGATGTGCATCGGAAACTACTACTGGTCTTCCAGGGAACGATCAAAGCGTAGACTGTTTGAAACATTACTCCCATGGAGGAAAGTGCGCATGGAGAATGTTGTATTCAATCCCGATGCAATTTCTGTGCTTCATCAACACTCTGATACTCCACAGAATACGGAATGCCTCCAGATGTTAATCGGAAACTACTACTGGTCTTCCAGGGAACGATCAAAGCGTAGACTGTTTGAGACATTACTATCATTGAGGAAAGTACACATGGTGACTGTTGTATTCAATACCGATGCAATTTCTGTGTTTCAACAACACTCTAATAGTCCACAGATTACAGAATGCCTCCAGATGTGCATCGGAAACTACTACTGGTCTTCCAGGGAACGATCAAAGCCTTGACTGTTTGGGACATTACTCCCATGGAGGAAAGTGCGCTTGGTGACTGTTGTATTCAATACCGATGCAATTTCTGTGTTTCATTATCACTCTGATAGTCCACAGATTAGAGAATGCCTCCAGATGTGCATCGGAAACTACTACTGGTCTTCCTGGGAACGATCAAAGCGTAGACTGTTTGAGACATTACTATTATGGAGGAATGTGCGCATTATGACTGTTGTATTCAATCCCGATGCAATTTCTGTGTTTCATCAACACTCTGATAGTCCACAGATTACAGAATGCTTCCAGGTGTGCATCGGAAACTACTACTGGTCTTACAGGGAACGATCAAAGCGTAGACTGTTTGGGACATTACTCCCACGGAGGAAAGTGCGCATGGTGACTGTTGTATTCATCCCGATGCAATTTCTGTGTTTCATCAACACTCTGATAGTCCATAGATTACAGAATGCCTCCAGATGTGCATCGGAAACTACTACTGGTCTTCCAGGGAACGATCAAAGCGTAGACTGTTTGATACATTACTTTTATGGAGGAAAGTGCGCATGGTGACTGTTGTATTCAATCCGGATGCTATTTCTGTGTTTCATCAACACTCTGATAGTCCACAGATTTCAGAATGCCTCCAGATGTGCATCGGAAACTACTACTGGTCTTCCAGGGAAAGATCAAAGCGTAGACTGTTTGAGAAATTACTCCCATGGAGGAAAGTGCGCATGGTGACTGTTGTATTCAATCCCGATGCAATTTCTGTGTTTCATCATCACTCTGATAGGCCACAGATTACAGAATGCCTCCAGATGTGCATCGGAAACTACTACTGGTCTTCCAGGTAACGATCAAAGGGTAGACTGTTTGAGACATTACTTTTATGGAAGAATGTGCGCATGGTGACTGTTGTAATCAATCCCGATGCAATTTCTGTGTTTCATCATCAGTCTAGTAGTCCACAGATTACAGAATGCCTCCAGATGTGCATCGGAAACTACTACTGGTCTTCCAGGGAACGATCAAAGCGTAGACTGTTTGAGACATTACTATCATTGAGGAAAGTACACATGGTGACTGTTGTATTCAATACCGATGCAATTTCTGTGTTTCAACAACACTCTAATAGTCCACAGATTACAGAATGCCTCCAGATGTGCATCGGAAACTACTACTGGTCTTCCAGGGAACGATCAAAGCCTTGACTGTTTGGGACATTACTCCCATGGAGGAAAGTGCGCTTGGTGACTGTTGTATTCAATACCGATGCAATTTCTGTGTTTCATTATCACTCTGATAGTCCACAGATTAGAGAATGCCTCCAGATGTGCATCGGAAACTACTACTGGTCTTCCTGGGAACGATCAAAGCGTAGACTGTTTGAGACATTACTATTATGGAGGAATGTGCGCATTATGACTGTTGTATTCAATCCCGATGCAATTTCTGTGTTTCATCAACACTCTGATAGTCCACAGATTACAGAATGCTTCCAGGTGTGCATCGGAAACTACTACTGGTCTTACAGGGAACGATCAAAGCGTAGACTGTTTGGGACATTACTCCCACGGAGGAAAGTGCGCATGGTGACTGTTGTATTCATCCCGATGCAATTTCTGTGTTTCATCAACACTCTGATAGTCCATAGATTACAGAATGCCTCCAGATGTGCATCGGAAACTACTACTGGTCTTCCAGGGAACGATCAAAGCGTAGACTGTTTGATACATTACTTTTATGGAGGAAAGTGCGCATGGTGACTGTTGTATTCAATCCGGATGCTATTTCTGTGTTTCATCAACACTCTGATAGTCCACAGATTTCAGAATGCCTCCAGATGTGCATCTGAAACTACTACTGGTCTTCCAGGGAAAGATCAAAGCGTAGACTGTTTGAGAAATTACTCCCATGGAGGAAAGTGCGCATGGTGACTGTTGTATTCAATCCCGATGCAATTTCTGTGTTTCATCATCACTCTGATAGGCCACAGATTACAGAATGCCTCCAGATGTTCATCGGAAACTACTACTGGTCTTCCAGGTAACGATCAAAGGGTAGACTGTTTGAGACATTACTTTTATGGAAGAATGTGCGCATGGTGACTGTTGTAATCAATCCCGATGCAATTTCTGTGTTTCATCATCAGTCTAGTAGTCCACAGATTACAGAATGCCTCCAGATGTGCATCGGAAACTACTACTGGTCTTCCAGGGAACGATCAAAGCGTAAACTGTTTGAGACATTACTCCCATGGAGGAAACTGCGCATGGAGACTGTTGTATTCAACCCCGATGCAATTTCTGTGTTTCATCAACACTCTGATAGTCCACAGTGTACAGAAAGCCTCCAGATGTGCATAGGAAACTACTACTGGTCTTCTGGGGAACGATAAATGCGTAGACAGTTAGAGACACTACTGCCATGGAGGAAAGTGCGCATGATGACTTTTGTATTCAATCCCGATGCAATTACTGTGTTTCATCATCACTCTGATAGTCTACACATTACAGAATGCCACCAGATGTGCATCGGAAACTTCTACTGGTCTTCCAGGGAACGATCAAAGCGTAGATTGTTTGAGACATTACTCCCGTGGAGGAAAGTGCGCATGGTGACTGTTGTATTCAATCCGGATGCTATTTCTGTGTTTCATCAACACTCTGATAGTCCACATTTTACAGAATGCCTCCAGATGTGCATCGGAAACTACTACTGGTCTTCCAGGGAACGATCAAAGCGTAGACTGTTTGAAACATTACTCCCATGGAGGAAAGTGCGCATGGAGAATGTTGTATTCAATCCCGATGCAATTTCTGTGCTTCATCAACACTCTGATACTCCACAGAATACGGAATGCCTCCAGATGTTAATCGGAAACTACTACTGGTCTTCCAGGGAACGATCAAAGCGTAGACTGTTTGAGACATTACTATCATTGAGGAAAGTACACATGGTGACTGTTGTATTCAATACCGATGCAATTTCTGTGTTTCAACAACACTCTAATAGTCCACAGATTACAGAATGCCTCCAGATGTGCATCGGAAACTACTACTGGTCTTCCAGGGAACGATCAAAGCCTTGACTGTTTGGGACATTACTCCCATGGAGGAAAGTGCGCTTGGTGACTGTTGTATTCAATACCGATGCAATTTCTGTGTTTCATTATCACTCTGATAGTCCACAGATTAGAGAATGCCTCCAGATGTGCATCGGAAACTACTACTGGTCTTCCTGGGAACGATCAAAGCGTAGACTGTTTGAGACATTACTATTATGGAGGAATGTGCGCATTATGACTGTTGTATTCAATCCCGATGCAATTTCTGTGTTTCATCAACACTCTGATAGTCCACAGATTACAGAATGCTTCCAGGTGTGCATCGGAAACTACTACTGGTCTTACAGGGAACGATCAAAGCGTAGACTGTTTGGGACATTACTCCCACGGAGGAAAGTGCGCATGGTGACTGTTGTATTCATCCCGATGCAATTTCTGTGTTTCATCAACACTCTGATAGTCCATAGATTACAGAATGCCTCCAGATGTGCATCGGAAACTACTACTGGTCTTCCAGGGAACGATCAAAGCGTAGACTGTTTGATACATTACTTTTATGGAGGAAAGTGCGCATGGTGACTGTTGTATTCAATCCGGATGCTATTTCTGTGTTTCATCAACACTCTGATAGTCCACAGATTTCAGAATGCCTCCAGATGTGCATCGGAAACTACTACTGGTCTTCCAGGGAAAGATCAAAGCGTAGACTGTTTGAGAAATTACTCCCATGGAGGAAAGTGCGCATGGTGACTGTTGTATTCAATCCCGATGCAATTTCTGTGTTTCATCATCACTCTGATAGGCCACAGATTACAGAATGCCTCCAGATGTTCATCGGAAACTACTACTGGTCTTCCAGGTAACGATCAAGGGGAGACTGTTTGAGACATTACTTTTATGGAAGAATGTGCGCATGGTGACTGTTGTAATCAATCCCGATGCAATTTCTGTGTTTCATCATCAGTCTAGTAGTCCACAGATTACAGAATGCCTCCAGATGTGCATCGGAAACTACTACTGGTCTTCCAGGGAACGATCAAAGCGTAGACTGTTTGAGACATTACTATCATTGAGGAAAGTACACATGGTGACTGTTGTATTCAATACCGATGCAATTTCTGTGTTTCAACAACACTCTAATAGTCCACAGATTACAGAATGCCTCCAGATGTGCATCGGAAACTACTACTGGTCTTCCAGGGAACGATCAAAGCGTTGACTGTTTGGGACATTACTCCCATGGAGGAAAGTGCGCTTGGTGACTGTTGTATTCAATACCGATGCAATTTCTGTGTTTCATTATCACTCTGATAGTCCACAGATTAGAGAATGCCTCCAGATGTGCATCGGAAACTACTACTGGTCTTCCTGGGAACGATCAAAGCGTAGACTGTTTGAGACATTACTATTATGGAGGAATGTGCGCATTATGACTGTTGTATTCAATCCCGATGCAATTTCTGTGTTTCATCAACACTCTGATAGTCCACAGATTACAGAATGCTTCCAGGTGTGCATCGGAAACTACTACTGGTCTTACAGGGAACGATCAAAGCGTAGACTGTTTGGGACATTACTCCCACGGAGGAAAGTGCGCATGGTGACTGTTGTATTCATCCCGATGCAATTTCTGTGTTTCATCAACACTCTGATAGTCCATAGATTACAGAATGCCTCCAGATGTGCATCGGAAACTACTACTGGTCTTCCAGGGAACGATCAAAGCGTAGACTGTTTGATACATTACTTTTATGGAGGAAAGTGCGCATGGTGACTGTTGTATTCAATCCGGATGCTATTTCTGTGTTTCATCAACACTCTGATAGTCCACAGATTTCAGAATGCCTCCAGATGTGCATCGGAAACTACTACTGGTCTTCCAGGGAAAGATCAAAGCGTAGACTGTTTGAGAAATTACTCCCATGGAGGAAAGTGCGCATGGTGACTGTTGTATTCAATCCCGATGCAATTTCTGTGTTTCATCATCACTCTGATAGGCCACAGATTACAGAATGCCTCCAGATGTTCATCGGAAACTACTACTGGTCTTCCAGGTAACGATCAAAGGGTAGACTGTTTGAGACATTACTTTTATGGAAGAATGTGCGCATGGTGACTGTTGTAATCAATCCCGATGCAATTTCTGTGTTTCATCATCAGTCTAGTAGTCCACAGATTACAGAATGCCTCCAGATGTGCATCGGAAACTACTACTGGTCTTCCAGGGAACGATCAAAGCGTAAACTGTTTGAGACATTACTCCCATGGAGGAAACTGCGCATGGAGACTGTTGTATTCAACCCCGATGCAATTTCTGTGTTTCATCAACACTCTGATAGTCCACAGTGTACAGAAAGCCTCCAGATGTGCATAGGAAACTACTACTGGTCTTCTGGGGAACGATCAAAGCGTAGACTGTTAGAGACACTACTGCCATGGAGGAAAGTGCGCATGGAGAATGTTGTATTCAATCCCGATGTAATTTCTGTGTTTCATCAACACTCTGATACTCCACAGAATACAGAATGCCTCTAGTTGTTAATCGGAAACTACTACTGGTCTTCCAGGGAACGATCAAATCGTAGACTGTTTGAGACATTACTATCATGGAGGAAAGTACGCATGGTGACTTTTGTATTCAATACCGATGCAATTTCTGTGTTTCATCAACACTCTAATAGTCCACAGATTACAGAATGCCTCCAGATGTGCATCGGAAACTACTACTGGTCTTCCAGGGAACGATCAAAGCATTGACTGTTTGGGACATTACTCCCATGGAGGAAAGTGCGCATGGTGACTGTTGTATTCAATACCGATGCAATTTCAGTGTTTCATCATCACTCTGATAGTCCACAGATTACAGAATGCCTCCAGATTTGCATCGGAAACTACTACTGGTCTTCCAGGGAACGATCAAATCGTAGACTGTTTGAGACATTACTATTACGGAGGAATGTGCGCATGGTGACTGTTGTATTCAATCCCGATGCAATTTCTGTGCTTCATCAACACTCTGATACTCCACAGAATACAGAATGCCTCCAGATGTTAATCGGAAACTACTACTGGTCTTCCAGGGAACGATCAAAGCGTAGACTGTTTGAGACATTACTATCATTGAGGAAAGTACACATGGTGACTGTTGTATTCAATACCGATGCAATTTCTGTGTTTCAACAACACTCTAATAGTCCACAGATTACAGAATGCCTCCAGATGTGCATCGGAAACTACTACTGGTCTTCCAGGGAACGATCAAAGCGTTGACTGTTTGGGACATTACTCCCATGGAGGAAAGTGCGCTTGGTGACTGTTGTATTCAATACCGATGCAATTTCTGTGTTTCATTATCACTCTGATAGTCCACAGATTAGAGAATGCCTCCAGATGTGCATCGGAAACTACTACTGGTCTTCCTGGGAACGATCAAAGCGTAGACTGTTTGAGACATTACTATTATGGAGGAATGTGCGCATTATGACTGTTGTATTCAATCCCGATGCAATTTCTGTGTTTCATCAACACTCTGATAGTCCACAGATTACAGAATGCTTCCAGGTGTGCATCGGAAACTACTACTGGTCTTACAGGGAACGATCAAAGCGTAGACTGTTTGGGACATTACTCCCACGGAGGAAAGTGCGCATGGTGACTGTTGTATTCATCCCGATGCAATTTCTGTGTTTCATCAACACTCTGATAGTCCATAGATTACAGAATGCCTCCAGATGTGCATCGGAAACTACTACTGGTCTTCCAGGGAACGATCAAAGCGTAGACTGTTTGATACATTACTTTTATGGAGGAAAGTGCGCATGGTGACTGTTGTATTCAATCCGGATGCTATTTCTGTGTTTCATCAACACTCTGATAGTCCACAGATTTCAGAATGCCTCCAGATGTGCATCTGAAACTACTACTGGTCTTCCAGGGAAAGATCAAAGCGTAGACTGTTTGAGAAATTACTCCCATGGAGGAAAGTGCGCATGGTGACTGTTGTATTCAATCCCGATGCAATTTCTGTGTTTCATCATCACTCTGATAGGCCACAATTACAGAATGCCTCCAGATGTTCATCGGAAACTACTACTGGTCTTCCAGGTAACGATCAAAGGGTAGACTGTTTGAGACATTACTTTTATGGAAGAATGTGCGCATGGTGACTGTTGTAATCAATCCCGATGCAATTTCTGTGTTTCATCATCAGTCTAGTAGTCCACAGATTACAGAATGCCTCCAGATGTGCATCGGAAACTACTACTGGTCTTCCAGGGAACGATCAAAGCGTAAACTGTTTGAGACATTACTCCCATGGAGGAAACTGCGCATGGAGACTGTTGTATTCAACCCCGATGCAATTTCTGTGTTTCATCAACACTCTGATAGTCCACAGTGTACAGAAAGCCTCCAGATGTGCATAGGAAACTACTACTGGTCTTCTGGGGAACGATAAATGCGTAGACAGTTAGAGACACTACTGCCATGGAGGAAAGTGCGCATGATGACTGTTGTATTCAATCCCGATGCAATTACTGTGTTTCATCATCACTCTGATAGTCTACACATTACAGAATGCCACCAGATGTGCATCGGAAACTTCTACTGGTCTTCCAGGGAACGATCAAAGCGTAGATTGTTTGAGACATTACTCCCGTGGAGGAAAGTGCGCATGGTGACTGTTGTATTCAATCCGGATGCTATTTCTGTGTTTCATCAACACTCTGATAGTCCACATTTTACAGAATGCCTCCAGATGTGCATCGGAAACTACTACTGGTCTTCCAGGGAACGATCAAAGCGTAGACTGTTTGAAACATTACTCCCATGGAGGAAAGTGCGCATGGAGAATGTTGTATTCAATCCCGATGCAATTTCTGTGCTTCATCAACACTCTGATACTCCACAGAATACGGAATGCCTCCAGATGTTAATCGGAAACTACTACTGGTCTTCCAGGGAACGATCAAAGCGTAGACTGTTTGAGACATTACTATCATTGAGGAAAGTACACATGGTGACTGTTGTATTCAATACCGATGCAATTTCTGTGTTTCAACAACACTCTAATAGTCCACAGATTACAGAATGCCTCCAGATGTGCATCGGAAACTACTACTGGTCTTCCAGGGAACGATCAAAGCCTTGACTGTTTGGGACATTACTCCCATGGAGGAAAGTGCGCTTGGTGACTGTTGTATTCAATACCGATGCAATTTCTGTGTTTCATTATCACTCTGATAGTCCACAGATTAGAGAATGCCTCCAGATGTGCATCGGAAACTACTACTGGTCTTCCTGGGAACGATCAAAGCGTAGACTGTTTGAGACATTACTATTATGGAGGAATGTGCGCATTATGACTGTTGTATTCAATCCCGATGCAATTTCTGTGTTTCATCAACACTCTGATAGTCCACAGATTACAGAATGCTTCCAGGTGTGCATCGGAAACTACTACTGGTCTTACAGGGAACGATCAAAGCGTAGACTGTTTGGGACATTACTCCCACGGAGGAAAGTGCGCATGGTGACTGTTGTATTCATCCCGATGCAATTTCTGTGTTTCATCAACACTCTGATAGTCCATAGATTACAGAATGCCTCCAGATGTGCATCGGAAACTACTACTGGTCTTCCAGGGAACGATCAAAGCGTAGACTGTTTGATACATTACTTTTATGGAGGAAAGTGCGCATGGTGACTGTTGTATTCAATCCGGATGCTATTTCTGTGTTTCATCAACACTCTGATAGTCCACAGATTTCAGAATGCCTCCAGATGTGCATCGGAAACTACTACTGGTCTTCCAGGGAAAGATCAAAGCGTAGACTGTTTGAGAAATTACTCCCATGGAGGAAAGTGCGCATGGTGACTGTTGTATTCAATCCCGATGCAATTTCTGTGTTTCATCATCACTCTGATAGGCCACAGATTACAGAATGCCTCCAGATGTTCATCGGAAACTACTACTGGTCTTCCAGGTAACGATCAAAGGGTAGACTGTTTGAGACATTACTTTTATGGAAGAATGTGCGCATGGTGACTGTTGTAATCAATCCCGATGCAATTTCTGTGTTTCATCATCAGTCTAGTAGTCCACAGATTACAGAATGCCTCCAGATGTGCATCGGAAACTACTACTGGTCTTCCAGGGAACGATCAAAACGTAGACTGTTTGAGACATTACTATCATTGAGGAAAGTACACATGGTGACTGTTGTATTCAATACCGATGCAATTTCTGTGTTTCAACAACACTCTAATAGTCCACAGATTACAGAATGCCTCCAGATGTGCATCGGAAACTACTACTGGTCTTCCAGGGAACGATCAAAGCGTTGACTGTTTGGGACATTACTCCCATGGAGGAAAGTGCGCTTGGTGACTGTTGTATTCAATACCGATGCAATTTCTGTGTTTCATTATCACTCTGATAGTCCACAGATTAGAGAATGCCTCCAGATGTGCATCGGAAACTACTACTGGTCTTCCTGGGAACGATCAAAGCGTAGACTGTTTGAGACATTACTATTATGGAGGAATGTGCGCATTATGACTGTTGTATTCAATCCCGATGCAATTTCTGTGTTTCATCAACACTCTGATAGTCCACAGATTACAGAATGCTTCCAGGTGTGCATCGGAAACTACTACTGGTCTTACAGGGAACGATCAAAGCGTAGACTGTTTGGGACATTACTCCCACGGAGGAAAGTGCGCATGGTGACTGTTGTATTCATCCCGATGCAATTTCTGTGTTTCATCAACACTCTGATAGTCCATAGATTACAGAATGCCTCCAGATGTGCATCGGAAACTACTACTGGTCTTCCAGGGAACGATCAAAGCGTAGACTGTTTGATACATTACTTTTATGGAGGAAAGTGCGCATGGTGACTGTTGTATTCAATCCGGATGCTATTTCTGTGTTTCATCAACACTCTGATAGTCCACAGATTTCAGAATGCCTCCAGATGTGCATCGGAAACTACTACTGGTCTTCCAGGGAAAGATCAAAGCGTAGACTGTTTGAGAAATTACTCCCATGGAGGAAAGTGCGCATGGTGACTGTTGTATTCAATCCCGATGCAATTTCTGTGTTTCATCATCACTCTGATAGGCCACAGATTACAGAATGCCTCCAGATGTTCATCGGAAACTACTACTGGTCTTCCAGGTAACGATCAAAGGGTAGACTGTTTGAGACATAACTTTTATGGAAGAATGTGCGCATGGTGACTGTTGTAATCAATCCCGATGCAATTTCTGTGTTTCATCATCAGTCTAGTAGTCCACAGATTACAGAATGCCTCCAGATGTGCATCGGAAACTACTACTGGTCTTCCAGGGAACGATCAAAGCGTAAACTGTTTGAGACATTACTCCCATGGAGGAAACTGCGCATGGAGACTGTTGTATTCAACCCCGATGCAATTTCTGTGTTTCATCAACACTCTGATAGTCCACAGTGTACAGAAAGCCTCCAGATGTGCATAGGAAACTACTACTGGTCTTCTGGGGAACGATCAAAGCGTAGACTGTTAGAGACACTACTGCCATGGAGGAAAGTGCGCATGGAGAATGTTGTATTCAATCCCGATGTAATTTCTGTGTTTCATCAACACTCTGATACTCCACAGAATACAGAATGCCTCCAGTTGTTAATCGGAAACTACTACTGGTCTTCCAGGGAACGATCAAATCGTAGACTGTTTGAGACATTACTATCATGGAGGAAAGTACGCATGGTGACTTTTGTATTCAATACCGATGCAATTTCTGTGTTTCATCAACACTCTAATAGTCCACAGATTACAGAATGCCTCCAGATGTGCATCGGAAACTACTACTGGTCTTCCAGGGAACGATCAAAGCATTGACTGTTTGGGACATTACTCCCATGGAGGAAAGTGCGCATGGTGACTGTTGTATTCAATACCGATGCAATTTCAGTGTTTCATCATCACTCTGATAGTCCACAGATTACAGAATGCCTCCAGATTTGCATCGGAAACTACTACTGGTCTTCCAGGGAACGATCAAATCGTAGACTGTTTGAGACATTACTATTACGGAGGAATGTGCGCATGGTGACTGTTGTATTCAATCCCGATGCAATTTCTGTGCTTCATCAACACTCTGATACTCCACAGAATACAGAATGCCTCCAGATGTTAATCGGAAACTACTACTGGTCTTCCAGGGAACGATCAAAGCGTAGACTGTTTGAGACATTACTATCATTGAGGAGAGTACACATGGTGACTGTTGTATTCAATACCGATGCAATTTCTGTGTTTCAACAACACTCTAATAGTCCACAGATTACAGAATGCCTCCAGATGTGCATCGGAAACTACTACTGGTCTTCCAGGGAACGATCAAAGCGTTGACTGTCTGGGACATTACTCCGATGGAGGAAAGTGCGCTTGGTGACTGTTGTATTCAATACCGATGCAATTTCTGTGTTTCATTATCACTCTGATAGTCCACAGATTAGAGAATGCCTCCAGATGTGCATCGGAAACTACTACTGGTCTTCCTGGGAACGATCAAAGCGTAGACTGTTTGAGACATTACTATTATGGAGGAATGTGCGCATTATGACTGTTGTATTCAATCCCGATGCAATTTCTGTGTTTCATCAACACTCTGATAGTCCACAGATTACAGAATGCTTCCAGGTGTGCATCGGAAACTACTACTGGTCTTACAGGGAACGATCAAAGCGTAGACTGTTTGGGACATTACTCCCACGGAGGAAAGTGCGCATGGTGACTGTTGTATTCATCCCGATGCAATTTCTGTGTTTCATCAACACTCTGATAGTCCATAGATTACAGAATGCCTCCAGATGTGCATCGGAAACTACTACTGGTCTTTCAGGGAACGATCAAAGCGTAGACTGTTTGATACATTACTTTTATGGAGGAAAGTGCGCATGGTGACTGTTGTATTGAATCCCGAAGCAATTTCTGTGTTTCATCAACACTCTGATACTCCACAGAATACAGAATGCCTCCAGATGTTAATCGGAAACTACTACTGGTCTTACAGGGAACGAACAAAGCATAGACTGTTTGAGAATTACTCCCATGGAGGAAAGTGCGCATGGTGACTGTTGTATTCAATCCCGATGCAATTTCTGTGTTTCATCAACACTCTAATAGGCCACGGATTAAAGAAAGCACCCAGATGTGCATCGGAAACTACTACTGGTCTTCCAGGGAACGATCAAAGCGAAGCCTGTTAGAGACATTACTCCTATGGAGGAAAGTGCGCATGGTGACTGTTGTATTCAATCCCGATGCAATTTCTGTGTTTCATCAACACACTGATAGTCCACAGATTACAGAATGCCGCCAGCTGTTTATCGGAAACTACTACTGGGATTCCAGGGAACGATCAAAGCGTAGACTGTTTGAGACATTACTACCGTGGAGGAAAGTGCGCGTGGTGAGTGTTGTATTCATTCCCGATGCAATTTCTGTTTTCATCAACACTCTGATAGTCCACAGAATACAGAATGCCTCCAGATGTTCATCGGAAACTACTACTGGTCTTCCGGGAACGATCAAAGCGTAAACTGTTTGAGACATTACTCCCATTGAGGTAACTGCACATGGAGACTGTTGTATTCAATCCCGATGCAATTCTGTGTGTCATCAACACTCTGATAGTCCACAGTGTACAGAAAGCTTCCAGATGTGTATATGAAACTACTACTGGTCTTCTGGGGAACGATCAAAGCGTAGACTGTTAGAGACATTACTCCTATGGAGGAAAGTGCGCATGGTGACTGTTGTATTGAATCCCGATGCTATTACTGTGTTGCATCAACACTCTGTTAGTCTACACATTACAGAATGCCACCAGATGAGCATCGGAAACTACTACTGGTCTTCCAGGGAACGATCTAAGCGTAGATTGTTTGAGACATTTCTCCCGTGGAGGAAAGTGCGCATGGTGACTGTTGTATTCAATCTGGATGCAATTTCTGTGTTTCATCAACAGTATGATAGTCAACATTTTACAGAATGCCTCCAGATGTGCATTGAAAACTACTACTGGTCTTCCAGGGAACGATCAAAGCATAGACTGTTTGAGACATTACTCCCAAGGAGGAAAGTGCGCATGTTGACTGTTGTATTGAATCCCGATGCAATTTCTGTGTTTCATCAACACTTGATACTCCACAGAATACAGAATGCCTCCAGATGTTAATCGGAAACTACTACTGGTCTTCCAGAGAACGATCAAAGCGTAGACTGTTAGAGACATTACTCCCATGGAGGAAAGTGCGCATGGTGACTGTTGTATTCAATCCCGATGCAATTTCTGTGTTTCATCATCACTCTGATAGTCCACAGATTACAGAATGCCTCCAGATGTTCATCGGAAACTACTACTGGTCTTCCAGGTAACGATCAAAGTGTAGACTGTTTGAGACATTACTTTTATGGAAGAATGTGCGCATGGTGACTGTTGTAATCAATCCCGATGCAATTTCTGTGTTTCATCATCAGTCTAGTAGTCCACAGATTACAGAATGCCTCCAGATGTGCATCGGAAACTACTACTGGTCTTCCAGGGAACGATCAAAGCGTAAACTGTTTGAGACATTACTCCCATGGAGGAAACTGCGCATGGAGACTGTTGTATTCAACCCCGATGCAATTTCTGTGTTTCATCAACACTCTGATAGTCCACAGTGTACAGAAAGCCTCCAGATGTGCATAGGAAACTACTACTGGTCTTCTGGGGAACGATAAATGCGTAGACAGTTAGAGACACTACTGCCATGGAGGAAAGTGCGCATGATGACTGTTGTATTCAATCCCGATGCAATTACTGTGTTTCATCATCACTCTGATAGTCTACACATTACAGAATGCCACCAGATGTGCATCGGAAACTTCTACTGGTCTTCCAGGGAACGATCAAAGCGTAGATTGTTTGAGACATTACTCCCGTGGAGGAAAGTGCGCATGGTGACTGTTGTATTCAATCCGGATGCTATTTCTGTGTTTCATCAACACTCTGATACTCCACAGAATACGGAATGCCTCCAGATGTTAATCGGAAACTACTACTGGTCTTCCAGGGAACGATCAAAGCGTAGACTGTTTGAGACATTACTATCATTGAGGAAAGTACACATGGTGACTGTTGTATTCAATACCGATGCAATTTCTGTGTTTCAACAACACTCTAATAGTCCACAGATTACAGAATGCCTCCAGATGTGCATCGGAAACTACTACTGGTCTTCCAGGGAACGATCAAAGCCTTGACTGTTTGGGACATTACTCCCATGGAGGAAAGTGCGCTTGGTGACTGTTGTATTCAATACCGATGCAATTTCTGTGTTTCATTATCACTCTGATAGTCCACAGATTAGAGAATGCCTCCAGATGTGCATCGGAAACTACTACTGGTCTTCCTGGGAACGATCAAAGCGTAGACTGTTTGAGACATTACTATTATGGAGGAATGTGCGCATTATGACTGTTGTATTCAATCCCGATGCAATTTCTGTGTTTCATCAACACTCTGATAGTCCACAGATTACAGAATGCTTCCAGGTGTGCATCGGAAACTACTACTGGTCTTACAGGGAACGATCAAAGCGTAGACTGTTTGGGACATTACTCCCACGGAGGAAAGTGCGCATGGTGACTGTTGTATTCATCCCGATGCAATTTCTGTGTTTCATCAACACTCTGATAGTCCATAGATTACAGAATGCCTCCAGATGTGCATCGGAAACTACTACTGGTCTTCCAGGGAACGATCAAAGCGTAGACTGTTTGATACATTACTTTTATGGAGGAAAGTGCGCATGGTGACTGTTGTATTCAATCCGGATGCTATTTCTGTGTTTCATCAACACTCTGATAGTCCACAGATTTCAGAATGCCTCCAGATGTGCATCGGAAACTACTACTGGTCTTCCAGGGAAAGATCAAAGCGTAGACTGTTTGAGAAATTACTCCCATGGAGGAAAGTGCGCATGGTGACTGTTGTATTCAATCCCGATGCAATTTCTGTGTTTCATCATCACTCTGATAGGCCACAGATTACAGAATGCCTCCAGATGTTCATCGGAAACTACTACTGGTCTTCCAGGTAACGATCAAAGGGTAGACTGTTTGAGACATTACTTTTATGGAAGAATGTGCGCATGGTGACTGTTGTAATCAATCCCGATGCAATTTCTGTGTTTCATCATCAGTCTAGTAGTCCACAGATTACAGAATGCCTCCAGATGTGCATCGGAAACTACTACTGGTCTTCCAGGGAACGATCAAAGCGTAGACTGTTTGAGACATTACTATCATTGAGGAAAGTACACATGGTGACTGTTGTATTCAATACCGATGCAATTTCTGTGTTTCAACAACACTCTAATAGTCCACAGATTACAGAATGCCTCCAGATGTGCATCGGAAACTACTACTGGTCTTCCAGGGAACGATCAAAGCGTTGACTGTTTGGGACATTACTCCCATGGAGGAAAGTGCGCTTGGTGACTGTTGTATTCAATACCGATGCAATTTCTGTGTTTCATTATCACTCTGATAGTCCACAGATTAGAGAATGCCTCCAGATGTGCATCGGAAACTACTACTGGTCTTCCTGGGAACGATCAAAGCGTAGACTGTTTGAGACATTACTATTATGGAGGAATGTGCGCATTATGACTGTTGTATTCAATCCCGATGCAATTTCTGTGTTTCATCAACACTCTGATAGTCCACAGATTACAGAATGCTTCCAGGTGTGCATCGGAAACTACTACTGGTCTTACAGGGAACGATCAAAGCGTAGACTGTTTGGGACATTACTCCCACGGAGGAAAGTGCGCATGGTGACTGTTGTATTCATCCCGATGCAATTTCTGTGTTTCATCAACACTCTGATAGTCCATAGATTACAGAATGCCTCCAGATGTGCATCGGAAACTACTACTGGTCTTCCAGGGAACGATCAAAGCGTAGACTGTTTGATACATTACTTTTATGGAGGAAAGTGCGCATGGTGACTGTTGTATTCAATCCGGATGCTATTTCTGTGTTTCATCAACACTCTGATAGTCCACAGATTTCAGAATGCCTCCAGATGTGCATCGGAAACTACTACTGGTCTTCCAGGGAAAGATCAAAGCGTAGACTGTTTGAGAAATTACTCCCATGGAGGAAAGTGCGCATGGTGACTGTTGTATTCAATCCCGATGCAATTTCTGTGTTTCATCATCACTCTGATAGGCCACAGATTACAGAATGCCTCCAGATGTTCATCGGAAACTACTACTGGTCTTCCAGGTAACGATCAAAGGGTAGACTGTTTGAGACATTACTTTTATGGAAGAATGTGCGCATGGTGACTGTTGTAATCAATCCCGATGCAATTTCTGTGTTTCATCATCAGTCTAGTAGTCCACAGATTACAGAATGCCTCCAGATGTGCATCGGAAACTACTACTGGTCTTCCAGGGAACGATCAAAGCGTAAACTGTTTGAGACATTACTCCCATGGAGGAAACTGCGCATGGAGACTGTTGTATTCAACCCCGATGCAATTTCTGTGTTTCATCAACACTCTGATAGTCCACAGTGTACAGAAAGCCTCCAGATGTGCATAGGAAACTACTACTGGTCTTCTGGGGAACGATCAAAGCGTAGACTGTTAGAGACACTACTGCCATGGAGGAAAGTGCGCATGGAGAATGTTGTATTCAATCCCGATGTAATTTCTGTGTTTCATCAACACTCTGATACTCCACAGAATACAGAATGCCTCCAGTTGTTAATCGGAAACTACTACTGGTCTTCCAGGGAACGATCAAATCGTAGACTGTTTGAGACATTACTATCATGGAGGAAAGTACGCATGGTGACTTTTGTATTCAATACCGATGCAATTTCTGTGTTTCATCAACACTCTAATAGTCCACAGATTACAGAATGCCTCCAGATGTGCATCGGAAACTAATACTGGTCTTCCAGGGAACGATCAAAGCATTGACTGTTTGGGACATTACTCCCATGGAGGAAAGTGCGCATGGTGACTGTTGTATTCAATACCGATGCAATTTCAGTGTTTCATCATCACTCTGATAGTCCACAGATTACAGAATGCCTCCAGATTTGCATCGGAAACTACTACTGGTCTTCCAGGGAACGATCAAATCGTAGACTGTTTGAGACATTACTATTACGGAGGAATGTGCGCATGGTGACTGTTGTATTCAATCCCGATGCAATTTCTGTGCTTCATCAACACTCTGATACTCCACAGAATACAGAATGCCTCCAGATGTTAATCGGAAACTACTACTGGTCTTCCAGGGAACGATCAAAGCGTAGACTGTTTGAGACATTACTATCATTGAGGAAAGTACACATGGTGACTGTTGTATTCAATACCGATGCAATTTCTGTGTTTCAACAACACTCTAATAGTCCACAGATTACAGAATGCCTCCAGATGTGCATCGGAAACTACTGCTGGTCTTTCAGGGAACGATCAAAGCGTAGACTGTTTGATACATTACTTTTATGGAGGAAAGTGCGCATGGTGACTGTTGTATTGAATCCCGAAGCAATTTCTGTGTTTCATCAACACTCTGATACTCCACAGAATACAGAATGCCTCCAGATGTTAATCGGAAACTACTACTGGTCTTACAGGGAACGAACAAACCATAGACTGTTTGAGAATTACTCCCATGGAGGAAAGTGCGCATGGTGACTGTTGTATTCAATCCCGATGCAATTTCTGTGTTTCATCAACACTCTAATAGGCCACGGATTAAAGAAAGCACCCAGATGTGCATCGGAAACTACTACTGGTCTTCCAGGGAACGATCAAAGCGAAGCCTGTTAGAGACATTACTCCTATGGAGGAAAGTGCGCATGGTGACTGTTGTATTCAATCCCGATGCAATTTCTGTGTTTCATCAACACACTGATAGTCCACAGATTACAGAATGCCGCCAGCTGTTTATCGGAAACTACTACTGGGATTCCAGGGAACGATCAAAGCGTAGACTGTTTGAGACATTACTACCGTGGAGGAAAGTGCGCGTGGTGAGTGTTGTATTCATTCCCGATGCAATTTCTGTGTTTCATCAACACTCTGATAGTCCACAGAATACAGAATGCCTCCAGATGTTCATCGGAAACTACTACTGGTCTTCCGGGAACGATCAAAGCGTAAACTGTTTGAGACATTACTCCCATTGAGGTAACTGCACATGGAGACTGTTGTATTCAATCCCGATGCAATTCTGTGTGTCATCAACACTCTGATAGTCCACAGTGTACAGAAAGCTTCCAGATGTGTATATGAAACTACTACTGGTCTTCTGGGGAACGATCAAAGCGTAGACTGTTAGAGACATTACTCCTATGGAGGAAAGTGCGCATGGTGACTGTTGTATTGAATCCCGATGCTATTACTGTGTTGCATCAACACTCTGTTAGTCTACACATTACAGAATGCCACCAGATGAGCATCGGAAACTACTACTGGTCTTCCAGGGAACGATCTAAGCGTAGATTGTTTGAGACATTTCTCCCGTGGAGGAAAGTGCGCATGGTGACTGTTGTATTCAATCTGGATGCAATTTCTGTGTTTCATCAACAGTATGATAGTCAACATTTTACAGAATGCCTCCAGATGTGCATTGAAAACTACTACTGGTCTTCCAGGGAACGATCAAAGCATAGACTGTTTGAGACATTACTCCCAAGGAGGAAAGTGCGCATGTTGACTGTTGTATTGAATCCCGATGCAATTTCTGTGTTTCATCAACACTTGATACTCCACAGAATACAGAATGCCTCCAGATGTTAATCGGAAACTACTACTGGTCTTCCAGAGAACGATCAAAGCGTAGACTGTTAGAGACATTACTCCCATGGACGAATGTGCTCATGGCGACTGTTGTATTCAATTCCGATGCAATTACTGTGTTTCATCAACACTCTGATAGTCCACAGATTTCAGAATGCCTCCAGATGTGCATCGGAAACTACTACTGGTCTTCCAGGGAAAGATCAAAGCGTAGACTGTTTGAGAAATTACTCCCATGGAGGAAAGTGCGCATGGTGACTGTTGTATTCAATCCCGATGCAATTTCTGTGTTTCATCATCACTCTGATAGTCCACAGATTACAGAATGCCTCCAGATGTTCATCGGAAACTACTACTGGTCTTCCAGGTAACGATCAAAGTGTAGACTGTTTGAGACATTACTTTTATGGAAGAATGTGCGCATGGTGACTGTTGTAATCAATCCCGATGCAATTTCTGTGTTTCATCATCACTCTAGTAGTCCACAGATTACAGAATGCCTCCAGATGTGCATCGGAAACTACTACTGGTCTTCCAGGGAACGATCAAAGCGTAAACTGTTTGAGACATTACTCCCATGGAGGAAACTGCGCATGGAGACTGTTGTATTCAACCCCGATGCAATTTCTGTGTTTCATCAACACTCTGATAGTCCACAGTGTACAGAAAGCCTCCAGATGTGCATAGGAAACTACTACTGGTCTTCTGGGGAACGATCAAAGCGTAGACTGTTAGAGACACTACTGCCATGGAGGAAAGTGCGCATGGAGAATGTTGTATTCAATCCCGATGTAATTTCTGTGTTTCATCAACACTCTGATACTCCACAGAATACAGAATGCCTCCAGTTGTTAATCGGAAACTACTACTGGTCTTCCAGGGAACGATCAAATCGTAGACTGTTTGAGACATTACTATCATCGAGGAAAGTACGCATGGTGACTGTTGTATTCAATACCGATGCAATTTCTGTGTTTCATCAACACTCTAATAGTCCACAGATTACAGAATGCCTCCAGATGTGCATCGGAAACTACTACTGGTCTTCCAGGGAACGATCAAAGCGTTGACTGTTTGGGACATTACTCCCATGGAGGAAAGTGCGCATGGTGACTGTTGTATTCAATACCGATGCAATTTCAGTGTTTCATCATCACTCTGATAGTCCACAGATTAGAGAATGCCTCCAGATGTGCATCGGAAACTACTACTGGTCTTCCTGGGAACGATCAAAGCGTAGACTGTTTGAGACATTACTATTATGGAGGAATGTGCGCATTATGACTGTTGTATTCAATCCCGATGCAATTTCTGTGTTTCATCAACACTCTGATAGTCCACAGATTACAGAATGCTTCCAGGTGTGCATCGGAAACTACTACTGGTCTTACAGGGAACGATCAAAGCGTAGACTGTTTGGGACATTACTCCCACGGAGGAAAGTGCGCATGGTGACTGTTGTATTCATCCCGATGCAATTTCTGTGTTTCATCAACACTCTGATAGTCCATAGATTACAGAATGCCTCCAGATGTGCATCGGAAACTACTACTGGTCTTTCAGGGAACGATCAAAGCGTAGACTGTTTGATACATTACTTTTATGGAGGAAAGTGCGCATGGTGACTGTTGTATTGAATCCCGAAGCAATTTCTGTGTTTCGTCAACAATCTGATACTCCACAGAATACAGAATGCCTCCAGATGTTAATCGGAAACTACTACTGGTCTTACAGGGAACGAACAAACCATAGACTGTTTGAGAATTACTCCCATGGAGGAAAGTGCGCATGGTGACTGTTGTATTCAATCCCGATGCAATTTCTGTGTTTCATCAACACTCTAATAGGCCACGGATTAAAGAAAGCACCCAGATGTGCATCGGAAACTACTACTGGTCTTCCAGGGAACGATCAAAGCGAAGCCTGTTAGAGACATTACTCCTAAGGAGGAAAGTGCGCATGGTGACTGTTGTATTCAATCCCGATGCAATTTCTGTGTTTCATCAACACACTGATAGTCCACAGATTACAGAATG
This sequence comes from Schistocerca gregaria, assembly GCF_023897955.1. Taxonomy (NCBI): domain Eukaryota; kingdom Metazoa; phylum Arthropoda; class Insecta; order Orthoptera; family Acrididae; genus Schistocerca; species Schistocerca gregaria. The sequence continues at coordinate 1,406,182 of NW_026061699.1, forward strand.
CCGCCAGCTGATTATCGGAAACTACTACTGGGATTCCAGGGAACGATCAAAGCGTAGACTGTTTGAGACATTACTACCGTGGAGGAAAGTGCGCGTGGTGAGTCTTGTATTCATTCCCGATGCAATTTCTGTGTTTCATCAACACTCTGATAGTCCACAGATTACAGAATGCCTCCAGATGTTCATTGGAAACTACTACCGGTCTTCCAGGAACGATCAAAGCGTAAACTGTTTGAGACATTACTCCCATTGAGGTAACTGCGCATGGAGACTGTTGTATTCAATCCCGATGCAATTCTGTGTGTCATCAACACTCTGATAGTCCACAGTGTACAGAAAGCTTCCAGATGTGTATATGAAACTACTACTGGTCTTCTGGGGAACGATCAAAGCGTAGACTGTTAGAGACATTACTCCTATGGAGGAAAGTGCGCATGGTGACTGTTGTATTGAATCCCGATGCTATTACTGTGTTGCATCAACACTCTGTTAGTCTACACATTACAGAATGCCACCAGATGAGCATCGGAAACTACTACTGGTCTTCCAGGGAACGATCTAAGCGTAGATTGTTTGAGACATTTCTCCCGTGGAGGAAAGTGCGCATGGTGACTGTTGTATTCAATCTGGATGCAATTTCTGTGTTTCATCAACAGTATGATAGTCAACATTTTACAGAATGCCTCCAGATGTGCATTGAAAACTACTACTGGTCTTCCAGGGAACGATCAAAGCATAGACTGTTTGAGACATTACTCCCAAGGAGGATAGTGCGCATGTTGACTGTTGTATTGAATCCCGATGCAATTTCTGTGTTTCATCAACACTTGATACTCCACAGAATACAGAATGCCTCCAGATGTTAATCTTAAACTACTACAGGTCTTCCAGAGAACGATCAAAGCGTAGACTGTTAGAGACATTACTCCCATGGACGAATGTGCTCATGGCGACTGTTGTATTCAATTCCGATGCAATTACTGTGTTTCATCAACACTCTGATAGTCCACAGATTTCAGAATGTATCCAGATGTGCATCGGAAACTACTACTGGTCTTCCAGGGAACGATCAAAGCGTTGACTGTTTGGGACATTACTCCCATGGAGGAAAGTGCGCATGGTGACTGTTGTATTCAATACCGATGCAATTTCAGTGTTTCATCATCACTCTGATAGTCCACAGATTACAGAATGCCTCCAGATTTGCATCGGAAACTACTACTGGTCTTCCAGGGAACGATCAAATCGTAGACTGTTTGAGACATTACTATTATGGAGGAATGTGCGCATGGTGACTGTTGTATTCAATCCCGATGCAATTTCTGTGTTTCATCAACACTCTGATAGTCCACAGATTACAGAATGCTTCCAGGTGTGCATCGGAAACTACTACTGGTCTTACAGGGAACGATCAAAGCGTGGACTGTTTGGGACATTACTCCCACGGAGGAAAGTGCGCATGGTGACTGTTGTATTCATCCCGATGCAATTTCTGTGTTTCATCAACACTCTGATAGTCCATAGATTACAGAATGCCTCCAGATGTGCATCGGAAACTACTACTGGTCTTCCAGGGAACGATCAAAGCGTAGACTGTTTGAGACATTACTTTTATGGAGGAAAGTGCGCATGGTGACTGTTGTATTGAATCCCGAAGCAATTTCTGTGTTTCATCAATACTCTGATACTCCACAGAATACAGAATGCCTCCAGATGTTAATCGGAAACTACTACTGGTCTTACAGGGAACGAACAAAGCATAAACTGTTTGAGAATTACTCCCATGGAGGAAAGTGCGCATGGTGACTGTTGTATTCAATCCTGATGCAATTTCTGTGTTTCATCAACACTCTAATAGGCCACAGATTAAAGAAAGCCCCCAGATGTGCATCGGAAACTACTACAGGTCTTCCAGGGCACGATCAAAGCGAAGCCTGTTAGAGACATTACTCCCATGGAGGAAAGTGCGCATGGTGACTGTTGTATTCAATCCCGATGCAATTTCTGTGTTTCATCAACACTCTGATAGTCCACAGATTACAGAATGCCGCCAGCTGTTTATCGGAAACTACTACTGGTCTTCCAGGGAACGATCAAAGCGTAGACTGTTTGAGACATTACTACCGTATAGGAAAGCGCGCGTGGTGACTGTTGTATTCATTCCCGATGCAATTTCTGTGTTTCATCAACACTCTGATAGTCCACAGATTACAGAATGACTCCAGATGTTCATCGGAAACTACTACTGGTCTTCCAGGAACGATCATAGCGTAAACTGTTTGAGACATTACTCCCATTGAGGAAACTGCGCATGGAGACTGTTTTATTCAATCCCGATGCAATTTCTGTGTTTCATCAATACTCTGATAGTCCACAGTGTACAGAAAGCCTCCAGATGTGTATAGCAAACTACTACTGGTCTTCTGGGCAACGATCAAAGCGTAGACTGTTAGAGACATTACTCCTATGGAGGAAAGTGCGCATGGTGACTGTTGTATTGAATCCCGATGCTATTACTGTGTTGCATCAACAGTCTGATAGTCCACATTTTACAGAATGCCTCCAGATGTGCATTGGAAACTACTACTGGTCTTCCAGGGAACGATCAAAGCATAGACTGTTTAAGACATTACTCATAAGGAGGAAAGTACGCATGGTGACTGTTGTATTGAATTCCGATGCAATTTCTGTGTTTCTTCAACACTTGATACTCCACAGAATACAGAATGAATCCAGATGTTAATCGGAAACTACTACTGGTCTTCCAGAGAACGATCAAAGCGTAGACTGTTAGAGACATTACTCCCATGGACGAAAGTGCGCATGGCGACTGTTGTATTCAATCCCGATGCAATTACTGTGTTTCATCAACACTCTGATAGTCCACAGATTTCAGAATGCCTCCAGATGTTCATCGGAATCTACTACTGGTCTTCCAGGTAACGATCAAAGGGTAGACTGTTTTAGACATTACTTTTATGGAAGAATGTGCGCATGGTGACTGTTGTAATCAATCCCGATGCAATTTCTGTGTTTCGTCATCAATCTAGTAGTCCACAGATTACAGAATGCCTCCAGATGTGCTCGGAAACTACTACTGGTCTTCCAGGGAACGATCAAAGCGTTGACTGTTTGAGGATTACTCCCATGGAGGAAAGTGCGCATGGTGACTGTTGTATTCAATACCGATGCAATTTCTGTTTTTCATCAACGCTCTGATAGGCCACAGATTACAGAATGCCACCAGATAAGCATCGGAAACTACTACTGGTCTTCCAGGGAACGATCAAAGCGTAGACTGTTTGAGACATACCTCCCGTGGAGGAAAGTGCGCATGAAGACTGTTGTATTCATTCCCGATGCAATTTCTGTGTTTCATCAACACTCTGATAGTCCACAGATTACAGAATGCCACCAGATGTGCATCGGAAACTACTCTTGGTCTTCCAGGGAACGATCAAAGCGTAAACTGTTTGAGACATTACTCCCATGGAGGAAACTGCGCATGGAGACTGTTGTATTCAACCCCGATGCAATTTCTGTGTTTCATCAACACTCTGATAGTCCACAGTGTACAGAAAGCCTCCAGATGTGCAAAGGAAACTACTACTGGTCTTCGGGGAACGATCAAATCGTAGACTGTTAGAGACACTACTGCCATGGAGGAAAGTGCGCATGATAACTGTTGCATTCAATCCCGATGCAATTACTGTGTTTCATCAACACTCTGATAGTCTACACATTACAGAATGCCACCAGATGTGCATCGGAAACTTCTACTGGTCTTCCAGGGAACGATCAAAGCGTAGATTGTTTGAGACATTTCTCCCGTGGAGGAAAGTGCGCATAATGACTGTTGTATTCAATACCGATGCAATTTCTGTGTTTCATCATCACTCTGATAGTCCACAGATTACAGAATGCCTCCAGATTTGCATCGGAAACTACTATTGGTATTCCAGGGAACGATCAAAGCGTAGACTGTTTGAGACATTACTATTTTGGAGGAATGTGCGCATGGTGACTGTTGTATTCAATCCCGATGAAATTTCTGTGTTTCATCAACACTCTGATAGTCCACAGATTACAGAATGCCTCCAGATGTGCATCGGAAATTGCAACTGGTCTTCCAGGGAACGATCAAAGCGTAACCTCTTTGAAACATTACTCCATGGAGGAAAGTGCGCATGGTGATTGTTGTGTTCACTCCCGATGCAATTTCTGTGTTTCATCAACACTCTGATAGTCCACAGATTACGGAAAGAGTCCAGATGTGCATCGGAAACTCTTACTGGTCTTCTGGGGAACGATCAAAGCGTAGACTGTTAGAGACATTACTCCCATGGAGTAAAGTGCGCATGGTGACTGTTTTCTTCAATCCCGATGCAATATCTGTGTTTCATCAACACTCTGATAGTCCACAGGTTGCAGAAAGCCTCCAGACGTGCAATTAAAACTACTACTGGTCTTCCAGGGAACGATCAAAGCGTAGACTGTTTGAGACATTACTTCCATGGAGGAAACTGCGCATGGTGTCTGTTGTACTCAATCCCGATGCAATTTCTGTGTTTCATCAACACTCTGATAGTCCACAGATTACAGAATGCCTCCAGATGTTCATCGGAAACTGCTACTGGTCTTCCAGGGAACGATCAAAGGGTAGACTGTTTGAGACATTACTTTTATGGAGGAATGTGCGCTTGGTGACTGTTGTATGCAATTCTGATGCAATTTCTCCGTTTCATCATCACTCTAGTAGTCCACAGATTACAGAATGCCTCCAGATGTGCATCGGAAACTACTACTGGTCTTACAGGGAACGATCAAAGCGTAGACTGTTTGAGACATACCTCCCGTCGAGGAAAGTGCGCATGGTGACTGTTATATTCATTCACGATGCAATTTCTGTGTTTCATCGACACTCTGATAGTCCACAGATTACAGAATGCCACCAGATGTGCATCGGAAACTACTACTGGTCTTACAGGGAACGATCATAACATAGACTGTTTGAGAATTACTCCCATGGAGGAAAGTGCGCATGGTGACTGTTGTATTCAATCCCGATGCAATTTCTGTGTTTCATCAACACTCTGATAGTCCACAGATTACAGAAAGCCCCCAGATGTGCATCGGAAACTACTACTGGTCTTCCAGGGAACGATCAAAGCGTAGACTGTTTGAGACATTACTCCAATGGAGGAAAGTGCGCATGGTGACTGTTGTATTCAATCCCTATGCAATACCTGTGTTTCATCAACACACTGATAGTCCACATTTTACAGAATGCCTCCAGATGTTCATCGGAAGCTACTACTGGTCTTCCAGGGAACGATCAAATCGTAGACTGTTTGAGACATTACTTTTATGGGGGAATGTGCGCATGGTGTCTGTTGTATTTAATCCCGATGCAATTTCTGTGTTTCATCAACACTCTAATAGTCCACAGATTACAGAATGCCTCCAGATGTTCATCGGAAACTACTACTGGTCTTACAGGGAACGATCAAAGCATAGACTTTTTGAGAATTTCTCCCATGGAGGAAAGTGCGCATAGTGACTGTTGTATTCAATCCCTATGCAATTTCTGTGTTTCATCATCACTCCAATAGGCCACAGATTACAGAATGCCACCAGATGTGCATCGGACACTACTACTGGTCTTCCAGGGAACGATCAAAGCGTAGACTGTTCGAGACATACATCCCGTGGAGGAAAGTGCGCATGGTGACTGTTGTATTCATTCCCGATGCAATTTCTGTGTTTCTTTAACACTCTGAAGGTCCACAGATTACAGAAGGCCACCAGATTTGCATCGGAAACAACTACTGGTCTTGCAGGAAAGGGTCAAAGAATAGACCGTTTCGGAATTACTTCCATGGAGGAAAGTGCGCATGGTGACAGTTGTATTCAATCCCGAGGCAATTTCTCTGTTTCATCAACACTCTGATAGTCCGCAGATTACAGAATGCCACCAGATGTGCATCGGAAACTACTACTGGTCTTCCAGGGAACGATCAAAGAGTAGACTGTTTGAAACACTACTCCCGTGGAGGAAAGTGCGCATGGTGACTGTTGTATTCAATCCCGATGCAATTTCTGAGTTTCATCAACACTCTGATAGTCCCCAGATTACAGAATGCCACCAGATGTGCATCGGAAACTACTACTGGTCTTCCAGGGAACGATCAAATCGTAGACTGTTTGAGACATTACTTTTATGGAGGAATGTGCGGATGTTGACTGTAGAATTCAATCCCGATGCAATTTCTGTGTTTCGTCAACATTCTGATAGTCAACAGATTACAGAATGCCTAAAGATGTTCATCGTAAACTACTACTGGTCTTCCAGGGAACGATCAAATCGTAGACTGTTTGAGACATTACTCCCATGGAGGAAACTGCGCATGTTGACTGTTGTATTCAATCCCGAGGCAATTTCTGTGTTACATCAACACTCTAATAGTCCACAGATTACAGAATGCCTCCATATGTTCATCGGAAACTACTACTGGTCTTACAGGGAACGATCAAAGCATAGACTGTTTGAGAATTACTCCAATGGAGGAAAGTGCGCATGGTGACTTTTGTATTCAATCCCGATGCAATTTCTGTGTTTAATCAACACTCTGATAAACCACAGATTACAGAATGCCACCAGATGTGCATCGGACTCTACTACTCGTCTTAAAGGGAACGATCAAAGCGTAGACTGTTCGAGACATACCTCCCGTGGAGGAAAGTGCGCATGGTGACTGTTGTATTCAATCCCGATGCAATTTCTGAGTTTCATCAACACTCTGATAGTCCCCAGATTACAGAATGCCACCAGATGTGCTTCGGAAACTACTACTGGTCTTCCAGGGAACGATCAAATCGTACACTGTTTGAGACATTACTCCCGTGTAGGAAAGTGCGCATGGTGACTGTTGTACTCAATCCCGATGCAATTTCTGTGTTTCATCAACACCCTGATAGTCTACACATTACAGAATGACACCAGATGTGCATCGGAAACTACTACTGGTCTTACAGGGAACGATCAAAGCATAGACTGTTTGAGAATTACCCCCATGGAGGAAACTGCGCATGTTGACTGTTGTATTCAATAACGAGGCAATATCTGTGTTTCATCAACACTCTGATAGTCCACAGATTACGGAAAGCCCCCAGATGTGCATCGGAAACTTCTACTGGTCTTTCAGGGAACGATCAAAGCGTAGACTGTTTGAGACATTACTCCCATGGAGGAAAGTGCGCATGGTGACTGTTGTATTCATTCCCGATGCAATATCTGTGTTTCACCAACACTCTGATAGTCCACAGATTACAGAATGCCACCAGATGTGCATCGGAAACTACTGCTGGTCTGAAAGGGAACGATCAAAGCATAGACTGTTTGAGAATTACTCCCATGGAGGGAAGTGCGCATTATGACTGTTGTATTCAATACCGAGGCAATTTCAGTGTTTCATCAACACTCTGATAGTCCACAGATTACAGAAAGCACCCAGATGTGCATCGGGAACTACTACTGGTCTTCCAGGGAACGATCAAAGCGTAGACTGTTTGAGACTTTACTCACATGGAGGAAAGTGCGCATGGTGTCTGTTGAAAGAATCCCGATGCAATTTCTGTGTTTCATCAACACTCTGATAGTCCACAGATTACAGAATGCCTCCAGATGTGCATCGGAAGCTACTACTGGTCTTCCAGAAAACGATCAAAGCGTAGACTGTTTGAGACATTACTCCCATGGAGGACAGTGCGTATGGTGACTGTTGTATTCAATCCCGTAGCAATTACTGTGTTTCATCAACACCCTGATAGTCTACACATTACAGAATGCCACCAGATGTGCATCGGAAACTACTACTGGTCTTACAGGGAACGATCAAAGCATAGACTTTTTGAGAATTACTCCCACGGAGGAAAGTGCGCATGGTGGCTGTTGTATTCAATCCCGATGCAATTTCTGTGTTTCATCAACACTCTGATAGTCCACAGATTACGGAAAGCCCTCAGATGTGCGTCGGAAACTTCTACTGGTCTTCCAGGGAACGATCAAAGCGTAGACTGTTTGAGACATTACTCCCTTGGAGGAAAGTGCGCATGGTGGCTGTTGTATTCAATCCCGATGCAATTTCTGTGTTTCATCAACAATCTGATAGGCCACAGATTACAGAATGCCACCAGATGTGCATCGGAAACTACTACTAGTCTTCCAGGGAACGATCAAAGCGTAGACTGTTCGAGACATACCTCCAGTGGAGGAAAGTGCGCATGGTGACTGTTGTATTTATTCCCGATGCAATTTCTGTGTTTCTTTAACACTCTGATAGTCCATAGATTACAGAATGCCACCAGATGTGCATCGGAAACTACTACTGCTCTTCCAGGGAGCGATCAAATCGTAGACTGTTTCAGACATTACTCCCGTGTAGGAAAGTGCGCATGGTAACTGTTGTATTCAATCCCGATGTAATTTCTGTGTTTCATCAACACTCTGACACTCCACACATTACAGAAAGCCTCCAGATGTGCATCGGAAACTACTCCTGGTCTTCCAGGGAACGATCAAAGCGTAGACTGTTTGAGACATTACTCCCATGGAGGAAAGTGCGCATGGTGACTGTTGTATTCAATCATGATGCAATTTCAGTGTTTCATCAACACTCTGATATTCCACAGATTACAGAATGCCTCCAGATGTGCATCGGAAACTACTACTGGTCTTCCAGGGAACGATCAAAGCGTAGAATGTTGGGACATTACTTTTATTGAGGAATGGGCGCATGGTGACTGTTGTATTCAATCCCGATGCAATTTCTGTGTTTCATCAACACTCTGATAGTCTACAGATTACAGAATGCCTCCAGATGTGCATCGGAAACTGCTACTGGTCTTCCAGTGAACGATCAAAGCGTAAACTCATTGAAACATTACTCCCATGGAGGAAAGTGCGCATGGTGACTGTTGTATTGAATCCCGATGCAACTTCTGTGTTTCATCAACACTCTGATAGTCCACAGATTACGGAAAGCCTCCGTATGTGCATCGGAAACTACTACTGGTTTTCCAGGGAACGATCAAAGCGTAGACTGTTAGAGACATTACTCCCATGGAGGAAAGTGCGCATCTTGACTGTTGTATTCAATCTCGATGCAATTTCTGTGTTTCATCAACACTCTGATAGTCCACAGATTACAGAATTCCTCCAGATGTGCATCGGAAACTACTACTGGTCTTAAAGGGAACGATCAAAGCGTTGACTGTTTGGGACATTACTCCCATGGAGGAAAGTGCGCATGGTGCCTGTTGAATTCAATCCCGATGCAATTTCTGTGTTTCATCAACACTCTGATAGTCCACAGATTACAGAATGCCACCAGATGTGCATCGGAAACTACTACTGGTCTTACAGGGAACGATCAAAGCATAGACTGTTTGAGAATTACTCCCATGAAGGAAAGTACGCATGTTGACTGTTGTATTCAATCCCGAGGCATTTTCTGTGTTTCATCAACACTTTGATAGTCCACAGATTACGGAAAGCCCCCAGATGTGCATCGGAAACCACTACTGGTCTTCCAGGGAACGATCAAAGCGTAGACTGTTTGAGACTCTACTCCCACGGAGGAAACTGCGCATAGTGACTGTTGTATTCATTCCCGATGCAATTTCTGTGTTTCATCAACACTCTGATATTCCACAGATTACAGAATGCCTCCAGATGTGCATCGGAAACTACTACTGGTCTTCCAGGGAACGATCAAAGCGTAGACTGTTGAGACATTACATTTATGGAGGAATGGGCGCATGGTGACTGTTGTATTCAATCCCGATGCAATTTCTGTGTTTCATCAACACTCTGATTGTCTACAGATTACAGAATGCCTCCAGATGTGCATCGGAAACTGCTACTGGTCTTCCAGTGAACGATCAAAGCGTACACTCTTTGAAACATTACTCCCATGGAGGAAAGTGCGCATGGTGACTGTTGTATTGAATCCCGATGCAATTTCTGTGTTTCATCAACACTCTGATAGTCCACAGATTACAGAATGCCATCAGATGTGCATCGGAAACTACTACTGGTCTTACAGGGAACGATCAAAGCATAGACTGTTCGAGAATTACTCCCATGGAGGAAAGTACGCATGTTGACTGTCGTATTCAATCCCAATGCATTTTCTGTGTTTCATCAACACTCTGATAGTCCACAGATTACAGAATGCCACGAGATGTGCATCGGAAACTACTACTGGTCTTCCATGGAACGATCCAGGCGTAGACTGTTTCAGACACTACTTCGATGGAGGAAAGTGCGCATGGTGACTGTTGTATCCAATCCCGATGCAATTTCTGTGTTTCATCAACACTCTGTTAGTCCACAGTGTACAGAAAGCCTCCAGATGTGCATAGGAAACCACTACTGGTCCTCTGGGGAACGATCAAAGCGTAGAGACTTTACTCCCATGGAGGAAAGTGCGCATGGTGACTGTTGTTTTCAATCCCGATGCAATTACTGTGTTTCATCAACACCCTAATAGCCTACACATTACAGAATGCCACCAGATGTGCATCGGAAACTACTACTGGTCTTCCAGGGAACGATCAAATCGTAGATTGTTTGAGGCATTACTCCCGTGGAGGAAAGTGCGCATGGTGACTGTTGTATTCAATCCGGATCCAATTTCTGTGTTTCATCAACACTCTGATAGTCCACATTTTACAGAATGCCTCCAGATGTGCATCGGAAACTACTACTGGTCTTCCAGGGAACGATCAAAGCGTAGACTCTTTGAGACATTACTCCCATGGAGGAAAGTGCGCATGGTGACTGTTGTATTCAATCCCGATGCATTTTCTGTGTTGCATCAACCCTCTGATAGGCCACAGATTACAGAATGCCACCAGATGTGCATCGGAAACTACTACTGGTCTTCCAGGGAACGCTCAAAGCGTAGACTGTTCGAGACATACCTCCCGTGGAGAAAAGTGCGCTTGGTGACTATTGTATTCAATCCTTATGCAATTTCTGTGTTTCTTTAACACTCTGATAGTCCACAGATTACAGAAGGCCACCAGATGTGCATCGGAAACTACTACTGGTCTTACAGGGTACGATCAAAGAATAGACTGTTTGAGAATTACTTCCATGGAGGAAAGTGCGCATGGTGACTGTTGTATTCAATCCCGATGCAATTTCTGTGTTTCATCAACACTCTGATAGTCCACAGATTACAGAATGCCTCCAGAAGTGCATCGGAAACTGCTACTGGTATTCCAGGGAACGATCAAAGCGTAAACTCTTTGAAACATTACTTCCATGGAGGAAAGGGTGCATGGTGACTGTTGTATTCAATCCCGATGCAATTTCTGTTTTTCATCAACACTCTGATAGTCCACAGATTACGGAAAGCCCCCAGATGTGCATCGGAAACTACTACTGGTCTTCCAGGGAACGATCAAAGCGTAGACTGTTTGATACATTACTCCCATGGAGGAAACTGCGCATTGTGACTCTTGTATTCATTCCCGATGCAATTTCAGTGTTTCATCAACACTCTGATAGTCCACGGATTACAGAATGCCACCAGATGTGCATCGGAAACTACTACTGGTCTTACAGGGAACGATCAAAGCATAGACTGTTTGAGAATTACTCCCATGGAGGAAAGTGCGCATGTTGACTGTTATATTCAATCCCGAGGCAATTTCTGTGTTTCATCAGCACTCTGATAGTCCACAGATTACAGAAAGCCCCCAGATGTGCATCGGAAACTACTACTGGTCTTCCAGGGAACGATCAAAGCGTAGACTCTTTGAGACATTACTCCCATGGACGAAACTGCGCATGGAGACTGTTGTATTCAATCCCGATGCAATTTCTGTGTTTCATCAACACTCTGATAGTCCACAGATTATAGAATGCCTCCAGATGTTCATCGGAAAGTACTACTTGTCTTCCAGGGAACGATCAAAGCGTAGACTGTTTGAGACTTTACTCCCATGGAGGAATGTGCGCGTGGTGACTGTTGTATTCAATCGCAATGCAATTTCTGTGTTTCATCAACACTCTGATAGTCCACAGTGTACTGAAAGCCTCCAGATGTGCATAGGAAATTACTACTGGTCTTCTGGGGAACGATCAAGGCGTAGACTGTTAGAGACATTACTCCCATGGAGGAAAGTGCGCATGGTGACTGTTGTATTCAATCCCGATGCAATTTCTGTGTTTCATCAACACTCTGATAGTCCACAGAGAACAGAAAGCCTCCAGATGTGCATCGGAAACTACTACTGGTCTTCCAGGGAACGATGAAAGCGTAAACTGTTAGAGACATTACTCCCATTGAGGAAAGTGCGCATGGTGACTGTTGTATTCAATCCCGATGCAATTTCTGTGTTTCATCAACATTCTGATAGTCCACAGATTACAGAATGCCCCCAGATGTTCATCGTAAACTACTACTTGTCTTCCAGGGAACGATCAAAGCGTAGACTGTTTGATACATTACTCCCATGGAGGAAACTGCGCATGGAGACTCTTGTATTCAACCCCGATGCAATTTCTGTCTTTTATCAACACTGTGATAGTCCACAGTGTTCAGAAAGCCTCCAGATGTGCATAGGAAACTACTACATGTCTTCTGGTGAACGATCAAATCGTAGACTGTTTGAGACATTACTTCAATGGAGGAAAGTGCGCATGGTGACTGTTGTATTCAATCCCGAGGCAATTTCTGTGCTTCATCAACACTCTGATAGTCCACAGATTACAGAAAAACCCCAGATGTGCATCGGAATCTACTACTGGTCTTCCAGGGAACGATCAAATCGTAGACTGTTTGAGACATTACTCCCATGGAGGAAACTGCGCGTGGTGACTGTTGTATTCCTTCCCGATCCAATTTCTGTGTTTCATCAACACTCCAATAGTCCACAGATTACAGAATGCCTCCAGATGTTCATCGTAAACTACTACTGGTCTTACAGGGAACGATCAAATCGTAGACTGTTTGAGACATTACTTTTATGGGGGAATGTGCGCATGGTGACTGTTGTATTCAATCCCGATGCAATTTCTGTGTTTCATCAACACTCTAATAGTCCACAGATTACAGAATGCCTCCAGATTTGCATCGGAAACTACTACTGGTCTTACAGGGAACGATCAAAGCATAGACTGTTTGAGAATTACTCCCATGGAGGAAAGTGCGCATGGTGACTGTTGTATTCAATCCCGATGCAATTTCTGTGTATCATCAACACTCTGATATTAAACAGATTACAGAATGCCTCCAGATGTGCATCGGAAACTATTACTGGTCTTCCAGGGAACGATCAAAGCGTAGACTTTTGAGACATTACTTTTATGGAGGAATGTGCGCATGGTAACTGTTGTATTCAATCCCGATGCAATTTCTGTGTTTCATCAACACTCTGATAGTCCACAGATTACAGAATGACTCCAAAAGTGCATCGGAAACTGCTACTGGTATTCCAGGGAACGATCAAAGAGTAAACTCTTTGAAACATTACTTCCATGGAGGAAAGGGTGCATGGTGACTGTTGTATTCAATCCCGATGCAATTTCTGTGTTTCATCAACTCTCTGATAGTCCACAGATTACGGAAAGCCTCCAGATGTGCATCGGAAACTACTACTGGCCTTCCAGGGAACGATCAAAGCGGACACTGTTAGAGACATTACTCCCATGGAGTAAAGTGCTCATGGTGACTGTTGTATTCAATCCCGATGCAATTTCTGTGTTTCATCAACACTCTGGTAGACCACAGATTACAGAATGCCTCTAGATGTGCAATTGAAACTACTACTGGTCTTCCAGGGAACGATCAAAGCGTAGACTGTTTGAGACATTACTCCCATGGAGGAAACTGCGTATGGAGACTGTTGTATTCAATCCCGATGCAATTTCTGTGTTTCATCAACACTCTGATAGTCTACAGAGTACAGAAAGCCTCCAGATGCGCATCGGAAACTAGTACTGGTCTTCCAGGGAACGATCAAAGCGTAGACTGTTAGAGACATTACTCATATGGAGGAAAGTGCGCATGGTGACTTTTGTAATCAATCCCGATGCAATTTCTGTGTTTCATCAACACTCTGATAGTCCACAGAGAACAGAAAGCCTCCAGATGTTCATCGGAAACTACTACTGGTCTTCCAGAGAACGATCAAAGCGTAAACCGTTAGAGACATTACTCCCATGGAGGAAAGTGCGCATAGTGACTGTTGTATTCAATCCCGATGCAATTTCTGTGTTTCTTCAACACTCTGATAGTCCACAGATTACGGAAAGCCCCCAGATGTGCATCGGAAACTACTACTGGTCTTCCAGGGAACGATCAAAGCGTAGACTGTTTGATACATTACTCCCATGGAGGAAACTGCGCATTGTGACTCTTGTATTCATTCCCGATGCAATTTCAGTGTTTCATCTACACTCTGATAGTCCACGGATTACAGAATGCCACCAGATGTGCATTGGAAACTACTACTGGTCTTACAGGGAACGATCAAAGCATAGACTGTTTGAGAATTACTCCCATGGAGGAAAGTGCGCATGTTGACTGTTATATTCAATCCCGAGGCAATTTCTGTGTTTCATCAGCACTCTGATAGTCCACAGATTACAGAAAGCCCCCAGATGTGCATCGGAAACTACTACTGGTCTTCCAGGGAACGATCAAAGCGTAGACTGTTTGAGACATTACTCCCATGGACGAAACTGCGCATGGAGACTGTTGTATTCAATCCCGATGCAATTTCTGTGTTTCATCAACACTCTGATAGTCCACAGATTACAGAATGCCTCCAGATGTTCATCGGAAAGTACTACTTGTCTTCCAGGGAACGATCAAAGCGTAGACTGTTTGAGACTTTACTCCCGTGGAGGAATGTGCGCATGGTGACTGTTGTATTCAATCGCAATGCAATTTCTGTGTTTCATCAACACTCTGATAGTCCACAGTGTACAGAAAGCCTCCAGATGTGCATAGGAAATTACTACTGGTCTTCTGGGGAACGATCAAGGCGTAGACTGTTAGAGACATTACTCCCAACGAGGAAAGTGCGCATGGTGACTGTTGTATTCTATCCCGATGCAATTTCTGTGTTTCATCAACACTCTGATAGTCCACAGAGAACAGAAAGCCTCCAGATGTGCATCGGAAACTACTACTGGTCTTCCAGGGAACGATCAAAGCGTAAACTGTTAGAGACATTACTCCCATTGAGGAAAGTGCGCATGGTGATTGTTGTATTCAATCCCGATGCAATTTCTGTGTTTCATCAACATTCAGATAGTCCACAGATTACAGAATGCCCTCAGATGTTCATCGTAAACTACTACTTGTCTTCCAGGGAACGATCAAAGCGTAGACTGTTTGATACATTACTCCCATGGAGGAAACTGCGCATGGAGACTCTTGTATTCAACCCCGATGCAATTTCTGTCTTTTATCAACACTGTGATAGTCCACAGTGTTCAGAAAGCCTCCAGATGTGCATAGGAAACTACTACTGGTCTTCTGGGGAACGATCAAATCGTAGACTGTTTGAGACATTACTCCAATGGAGGAAAGTGCGCATGGTGACTGTTGTATTCAATCCCGAGGCAATTTCTGTGTTTCATCAACACTCTGATAGTCCACAGATTCCAGAAAAACCCCAGATGTGCATCGGAATCTACTACTGGTCTTCCAGGGAACGATCAAATCGTAGACTGTTTGAGACATTACTCCCATGGAGGAAACTGCGCATGGTGACTGTTGTATTCCTTCCCGATCCAATTTCTGTGTTTCATCAACACTCCAATAGTCCACAGATTACAGAATGCCTCCAGATGTTCATCGTAAACTACTACTGGTCTTACAGGGAACGATCAAATCGTAGGACTGTTTGAGACACTACTTTTATGGGGGAATGTGCGCATGGTGACTGTTGTATTCAATCCTGATGCAATTTCTGTGTTTCATCAACACTCTAATAGTCCACAGATTACAGAATGCCTCCAGATGTGCATCGGAAACTACTACTGGTCTTACAGGGAACGATCAAAGCATAGACTGTTTGAGAATTACTCCCATGGAGGAAAGTGCGCATGGTGACTGTTGTATTCAATCCCGATGCAATTTCTGTGTATCATCAACACTCGGATATTAAACAGATTACAGAATGCCTCCAGATGTGCATCGGAAACTATTACTGGTCTTCCAGGGAACGATCAAAGCGTAGACTTTTGAGACATTACTTTTATGGAGGAATGTGCGCATGGTAACTGTTGTATTCAATCCCGATGCAATTTCTGTGTTTCATCAACACTCTGATACTCCACAGATTACAGATTGCCTCCAGATGCGCATCGGAAACTGCTACTGGTCTTCCAGGGAACGATCAAAGCGTAGACTGTTGAGACATTACTTTTATGGAGGAATGGGCGCATGGTGACTGTTGTATTCAATCCTGATGCAATTTCTGTGTTTCATCAACACTCTGATAGTCTACAGATTACAGAATGCCTCCAGATGTGCATCGGAAACTGCTACTGGTCTTCCAGTGAACGATCAAAGCGTAAAGTCTTTGAAACATTACTCCCATGGAGGAAAGTGCGCATGGTGACTGTTGTATTCAATCATGATGCAATTTCTGTGTTTCATCAACACTCTGATATTCCACAGATTACAGAATGCCTCCAGATGTGCATCGGAAACTACTACTGGTCTTCCAGGGAACGATGAAAGCGTAGACTGTTGAGACATTACTTTTATGGAGGAATGGGCGCATGGTGACTGTTGTATTCAATCCCGATGCAATTTCTGTGTTTCATCAACACTCTGATAGTCCACAGAGTACAGAAAGCCTCCAGATGTGCATCGGAAACTACTACTGGTCTTCCAGGGAACGATCAAAGCGTAGACTGTTAGAGACATTACTCAAATGGAGGAAAGTGCGCATGGTGACTATTGTATTTAATCCCGATGCAATTTCTGTGTTTCATCAACACTCTGATTGACCACAGAGTACAGAATGCCTCGAGATGTGCATCGGAAACTACTACTGGTCTTCCAGAGAACGATCAAAGCATAGTCTGTTTGAGAATTACTCCCATGGAGGAAAGTGCGCATGTGGACTGTTCTATTCAATCCCGAGGTAATTTCTGTGTTTCATCAACAGTCTGATAGTCCACAGATTACAGAAAGCCCCCAGATGTCCATCGGAAAGTACTACTGGTCTTCCAGGGAACGATCAAAGCGTAGACTGTTAGAGACATTACTCATATGGAGGAAAGTGCGCATGGTGACTGTTGTAATCAATCCCGATGCAATTTCTGTGTTTCATCAACACTCTGATAGTCCACAGAGTACAGAATGCCTCGAGATGTGTATCGGAATCTACTACTGGTCTTCCAGGGAACGATCAAAGCATAGACTGTTTGAGAATTACTCCCATGGAGGAAAGTGAGCATGGTGACTGTTGTATTCAATCCCGATGCAATTTCTGTGTTTCATCAACACTCTGATAGTCCACAGAGAACAGAAAGCCTCCAGATGTTCATCGGAAACTACTACTGGTCTTCCAGAGAACGATCAAAGCGTAAACTGTTAGAGACATTACTCCCCTGGAGGAAAGTGCGCATAGTGACTGTTGTATTCAATCCCGATGCAATTTCTGTGTTTCATCAACATTCTGATAGTCCACAGATTACAGAATGCCTTCAGATGTTCATTGTAAACTACTACTGGTCTTCCAGGGAACGATCAAAGCGTAGGCTGTTTGAGACATTACTCCCATGGAGGAAACTGCGCATGGAAACTCTTGTATTCAACCCCGATGCAATTTCTGTCTTTCATCAACACTCTGATAGTCCACAGAGTACAGAATGCCTCGAGCTGTGCATCAGAATCTACTACTGGTCTTCCAGGGAACGATCAAAGCATAGACTGTTTGAGAATTACTCCCATGGAGGAAAGTGCGCAATGTGACTGTTGTATTCAATCCCGATGCAATTTCTGTGTTTCATCAACACTCTGATAGTCCACAGAGAACAGAAAGCCTCCAGATGTTCATCGGAAACTACTACTGGTCTTCCAGAGAACGATCAAAGCGTAAACTGTTAGAGACATTACTCCCATGGAGAAAAGTGCGCATAGTGACTGTTGTATTCAATCCCGATGCAATTTCTGTGTTTCATCAACACTCTGATAGTCCACAGATTACGGAAAGCCCCCAGATGTGCATCGGAAACTACTACTGGTCTTCCAGGGAACGATCAAAGCGTAGACTGTTTGAGACATTACTCCCATGGACGAAACTGCGCATGGAGACTGTTGTATTCAATCCCGATGCAATTTCTGTGTTTCATCAACACTCTGATAGTCCACAGATTACAGAATGCCTCCAGATGTTCATCGGAAAGTACTACTTGTCTTCCAGGGAGCCATCAAAGCGTAGACTGTTTGAGACTTTACTCCCATGTAGGAATGTGCGCATGGTGACTGTTGTATTCAATCGCGATGCAATTTCTGTGTTTCATCAACACTCTGATAGTCCACAGTGTACAGAAAGCCTCCAGATGTGCATAGGAAATTACTACTGGTCTTCTGGGGAACGATCAAGGCGTAGACTGTTAGAGACATTACTCCCATGGAGGAAAGTGCGCATGGTGACTGTTGTATTCAATCCCGATGCAATTTCTGTGTTTCATCAACACTCTGATAGTCCACAGAGAACAGAAAGCCTCCAGATGTGCATCGGACTACTACTGGTGGTCTTCCAGGGAACGATCAAAGCGTAAACTGTTAGAGACATTACTCCCATTGAGGAAAGTGCGCATGGTGACTGTTGTATTCAATCCCGATGCAATTTCTGTGTTTCATCAACATTCTGATAGTCCACAGATTACAGAATGCCCTCAGATGTTCATCGTAAACTACTACTTGTCTTCCAGGGAACGATCAAAGCGTAGACTGTTTGATACATTACTCCCATGGAGGAAACTGCGCATGGAGACTCTTGTATTCAACCCCGATGCAATTTCTGTCTTTCATCAACACTGTGATAGGTTACAGTGTTCAGAAAGCCTCCAGATATGCATAGGAAACTACTACTGGTCTTCTGGTGAACGATCAAAGCGTAGACTGTTTGAGACATTACTCCAATGGAGGAAAGCGCGCATGGTGACTGTTGTATTCAATCCCGAGGCAATTTCTGTGTTTCATCAACACTCTGATAGTTCACAGATTACAGAAAAACCCCAGATGTGCATCGGAATCTACTACTGGTCTTCCAGGGAACGATCAAATCGTAGACTGTTTGAGACATTACTCCCATGGAGGAAACTGCGCGTGGTGACTGTTGTATTCCTTCCCGATCCAATTTCTGTGTTTCATCAACACTCCAATAGTCCACAGATTATAGAATTCCTCCAGATGTTCATCGTAAACTACTACTGGTCATCCAGGGAACGATCAAATCGTAGACTGTTTGAGACATTACTTTTATGGGGGAATGTGCGCATGGTGACTGTTGTATTCAATCCCGATGTAATTTCTGTGTTTCATCAACACTCTAATAGTCCACAGATTACAGAATGCCTCCAGATGTGCATCGGAAACTACTACTGGTCTTACGGGAACGAACAAAGCATATACTGTTTGAGAATTACTCCCATGGAGGAAAGTGCGCATGGTGACTGTTGTATTCAATCCCGATGCAATTTCTGTGTTTCATCAACACTCTGATAGTCCACAGAGAACAGAAAGCCTCCAGATGTTCATCGGAAACTACTACTGGTCTTCCAGAGAACGATCAAAGCGTAAACCGTTAGAGACATTACTCCCATGGAGGAAAGTGCGCATAGTGACTGTTGTATTCAATCCCGATGCAATTTCTGTGTTTCATCAACACTCTGATAGTCCACAGTGTACAGAAAGCCTCCAGATGTGCATAGGAAATTACTACTGGTCTTCTGGGGAACGATCAAGGCGTAGACTGTTAGAGACATTACTCCCATGGAGGAAAGTGCGCATGGTGACTGTTGTATTCAATCCCGATGCAATTTCTGTGTTTCATCAACACTCTGATAGTCCACAGAGAACAGAAAGCCTCCAGATGTGCATCGGACTACTACTGGTGGTCTTCCAGGGAACGATCAAAGCGTAAACTGTTAGAGACATTACTCCCATTGAGGAAAGTGCGCATGGTGACTGTTGTATTCAATCCCGATGCAATTTCTGTGTTTCATCAACATTCTGATAGTCCACAGATTACAGAATGCCCTCAGATGTTCATCGTAAACTACTACTTGTCTTCCAGGGAACGATCAAAGCGTAGACTGTTTGATACATTACTCCCATGGAGGAAACTGCGCATGGAGACTCTTGTATTCAACCCCGATGCAATTTCTGTCTTTCATCAACACTGTGATAGTCCACAGTGTTCAGAAAGCCTCCAGATATGCATAGGAAACTACTACTGGTCTTCTGGTGAACGATCAAAGCGTAGACTGTTTGAGACATTACTCCAATGGAGGAAAGTGCGCATGGTGACTGTTGTATTCAATCCCGAGGCAATTTCTGTGTTTCATCAACACTCTGATAGTTCACAGATTACAGAAAAACCCCAGATGTGCATCGGAATCTACTACTGGTCTTCCAGGGAACGATCAAATCGTAGTCTGTTTGAGACATTACTCCCATGGAGGAAACTGCGCGTGGTGACTGTTGTATTCCTTCCCGATCCAATTTCTGTGTTTCATCAACACTCCAATAGTCCACAGATTACAGAATTCCTCCAGATGTTCATCGTAAAATACTACTGGTCATCCAGGGAACGATCAAATCGTAGACTGTTTGAGACATTACTTTTATGGGGGAATGTGCGCATGGTGACTATTGTATTCAATCCCGATGCAATTTCTGTGTTTCATCAACACTCTAATAGTCCACAGATTACAGAATGCCTCCAGATGTGCATCGGAAACTACTACTGGTCTTACAGGGAACGAACAAAGCATATACTGTTTGAGAATTACTCCCATGGAGGAAAGTGCGCATGGTGACTGTTGTATTCAATCCCGATGCAATTTCTGTGTTTCATCAACACTCTGATAGTCCACAGAGAACAGAAAGCCTCCAGATGTTCATCGGAAACTACTACTGGTCTTCCAGAGAACGATCAAAGCGTAAACCGTTAGAGACATTACTCCCATGGAGGAAAGTGCGCATAGTGACTGTTGTATTCAATCCCGATGCAATTTCTGTGTTTCATCAACACTCTGATAGTCCACAGATTACGGAAAGCCCCCAGATGTGCATCGGAAACTACTACTGGTCTTCCAGGGAACGATCAAAGCGTAGACTGTTTGATACATTACTCCCATGGAGGAAACTGCGCATTGTGACTCTTGTATTCATTCCCGATGCAATTTCAGTGTTTCATCTACACTCTGATAGTCCACGGATTACAGAATGCCACCAGATGTGCATCGGAAACTACTACTGGTCTTACAGGGAACGATCAAAGCATAGACTGTTTGAGAATTACTCCCATGGAGGAAAGTGCGCATGTTGACTGTTATATTCAATCCCGAGGCAATTTCTGTGTTTCATCAGCACTCTGATAGTCCACAGATTACAGAAAGCCCCCAGATGTGCATCGGAAACTACTACTGGTCTTCCAGGGAACGATCAGAGCGTAGACTGTTTGAGACATTACTCCCATGGACGAAACTGCGCATGGAGACTGTTGTATTCAATCCCGATGCAATTTCTGTGTTTCATCAACACTCTGATAGTCCACAGATTACAGAATGCCTCCAGATGTTCATCGGAAAGTACTACTTGTCTTCCAGGGAACGATCAAAGCGTAGACTGTTTGAGACTTTACTCCCATGGAGGAATGTGCGCATGGTGACTGTTGTATTCACTCGCAATGCAATTTCTGTGTTTCATCAACACTCTGATAGTCCACAGTGTACAGAAAGCCTCCAGATGTGCATAGGAAATTACTACTGGTCTTCTGGGGAACGATCAAGGCGTAGACTGTTAGAGACATTACTCCCATGGAGGAAAGTGCGCATGGTGACTGTTGTATTCAATCCCGATGCAATTTCTGTGTTTCATCAACACTCTGATAGTCCACAGAGAACAGAAAGCCTCCAGATGTGCATCGGAAACTACTACTGGTCTTCCAGGGAACGATCAAAGCGTAAACTGTTAGAGACATTACTCCCATTGAGGAAAGTGCGCATGGTGATTGTTGTATTCAATCCCGATGCAATTTCTGTGTTTCATCAAATTTCTGATAGTCCACAGATTACAGAATGCCCTCAGATGTTCATCGTAAACTACTACTTGTCTTCCAGGGAACGATCAAAGCGTAGACTGTTTGATACATTACTCCCATGGAGGAAACTGCGCATGGAGACTCTTGTATTCAACCCCGATGCAATTTCTGTCTTTTATCAACACTGTGATAGTCCACAGTGTTCAGAAAGCCTCCAGATGTGCATAGGAAACTACTACTGGTCTTCTGGGGAACGATCAAATCGTAGACTGTTTGAGACATTACTCCAATGGAGGAAAGTGCGCATGGTGACTGTTGTATTCAATCCCGAGGCAATTTCTGTGTTTCATCAACACTCTGATAGTCCACAGATTACAGAAAAACCCCAGATGTGCATCGGAATCTACTACTGGTCTTCCAGGGAACGATCAAATCGTAGACTGTTTGAGACATTACTCCCATGGAGGAAACTGCGCATGGTGACTGTTGTATTCCTTCCCGATCCAATTTCTGTGTTTCATCAACACTCCAATAGTCCACAGATTACAGAATGCCTCCAGATGTTCATCGTAAACTACTACTGGTCTTACAGGGAACGATCAAATCGTAGGACTGTTTGAGACATTACTTTTATGGGGGAATGTGCGCATGGTGACTGTTGTATTCAATCCCGATGCAATTTCTGTGTTTCATCAACACTCTAATAGTCCACAGATTACAGAATGCCTCCAGATGTGCATCGGAAACTACTACTGGTCTTACAGGGAACGATCAAAGCATAGACTGTTTGAGAATTACTCCCATGGAGGAAAGTGCGCATGGTGACTGTTGTATTCAATCCCGATGCAATTTCTGTGTATCATCAACACTCTGATATTAAACAGATTACAGAATGCCTCCAGATGTGCATCGGAAACTATTACTGGTCTTCCAGGGATCGATCAAAGCGTAGACTTTTGAGACATTACTTTTATGGAGGAATGTGCGCATGGTAACTGTTGTATTCAATCCCGATGCAATTTCTGTGTTTCATCAACACTCTGATACTCCACAGATTACAGAATGCCTCCAGATGTGCATCGGAAACTGCTACTTGTCTTCCAGGGAACGATCAAAGCATAGACTGTTGAGACATTACTTTTATGGAGGAATGGGCGCATGGTGACTGTTGTATTCAATCCTGATGCAATTTCTGTGTTTCATCAACACTCTGATAGTCTACAGATTACAGAATGACTCCAGATGTGCATCGGAAACTGCTACTGGTCTTCCAGTGAACGATCAAAGCGTAAACTCTTTGAAACATTACTCCCATGGAGGAAAGTGCGCATGGTGACTGTTGTATTCAATCATGATGCAATTTCTGTGTTTCATCAACACTCTGATATTCCACAGATTACAGAATGCCTCCAGATGTGCATCGGAAACTACTACTGGTCTTCCAGGGAACGATCAAAGCGTAGACTGTTGAGACATTACTTTTATGGAGGAATGGGCGCATGGTGACTGTTGTATTCAATCCCGATGCAATTTCTGTGTTTCATCAACACTCTGATAGTCCACAGAGTACAGAAAGCCTCCAGATGTGCATCGGAAACTACTACTGGTCTTCCAGGGAACGATCAAATCGTAGACTGTTAGAGACATAACTCAAATGGAGGAAAGTGCGCATGGTGACTATTGTATTTAATCCCGATGCAATTTCTGTGTTTCATCAACACTCTGATTGACCACAGAGTACAGAATGCCTCGAGATGTGCATCGGAAACTACTACTGGTCTTCCAGGGAACGATCAAAGCATAGTCTGTTTGAGAATTACTCCCATGGAGGAAAGTGCGCATGTGGACTGTTCTATTCAATCCCGAGGCAATTTCTGTGTTTCATCAACAGTCTGATAGTCCACAGATTACAGAAAGCCCCCAGATGTCCATCGGAAAGTACTACTGGTCTTCCAGGGAACGATCAAAGCGTAGACTGTTAGAGACATTACTCATATGGAGGAAAGTGCGCATGGTGACTGTTGTAATCAATCCCGATGCAATTTCTGTGTTTCATCAACACTCTGATAGTCCACAGATTACAGAATGCCCTCAGATGTTCATCGTAAACTACTACTTGTCTTCCAGGGAACGATCAAAGCGTAGACTGTTTGATACATTACTCCCATGGAGGAAACTGCGCATGGAGACTCTTGTATTCAACCCCGATGCAATTTCTGTCTTTCATCAACACTGTGATAGTCCACAGTGTTCAGAAAGCTTCCAGATATGCATAGGAAACTACTACTGGTCTTCTGGTGAACGATCAAAGCGTAGACTGTTTGAGACATTACTCCAATGGAGGAAAGTGCGCATGGTGACTGTTGTATTCAATCCCGAGGCAATTTCTGTGTTTCATCAACACTCTGATAGTTCACAGATTACAGAAAAACCCCAGATGTGCATCGGAATCTACTACTGGTCTTCCAGGGAACGGTCAAATCGTAGACTGTTTGAGACATTACTCCCATGGAGGAAACTGCGCGTGGTGACTGTTGTATTCCTTCCCGATCCAATTTCTGTGTTTCATCAACACTCCAATAGTCCACAGATTACAGAATTCCTCCAGATGTTCATCGTAAACTACTACTGGTCATCCAGGGAACGATCAAGGCGTAGACTGTTAGAGACATTACTCCCATGGAGGAAAGTGCGCATGGTGACTGTTGTATTCAATCCCGATGCAATTTCTGTGTTTCATCAACACTCTGATAGTCCACAGAGAACAGAAAGCCTCCAGATGTGCATCGGAAACTACTACTGGTCTTCCAGGGAACGATCAAAGCGTAAACTGTTAGAGACATTACTCCCATTGAGGAAAGTGCGCATGGTGATTGTTGTATTCAATCCCGATGCAATTTCTGTGTTTCATCAAATTTCTGATAGTCCACAGATTACAGAATGCCCTCAGATGTTCATCGTAAACTACTACTTGTCTTCCAGGGAACGATCAAAGCGTAGACTGTTTGATACATTACTCCCATGGAGGAAACTGCGCATGGAGACTCTTGTATTCAACCCCGATGCAATTTCTGTCTTTTATCAACACTGTGATAGTCCACAGTGTTCAGAAAGCCTCCAGATGTGCATAGGAAACTACTACTGGTCTTCTGGGGAACGATCAAATCGTAGACTGTTTGAGACATTACTCCAATGGAGGAAAGTGCGCATGGTGACTGTTGTATTCAATCCCGAGGCAATTTCTGTGTTTCATCAACACTCTGATAGTCCACAGATTACAGAAAAACCCCAGATGTGCATCGGAATCTACTACTGGTCTTCCAGGGAACGATCAAATCGTAGACTGTTTGAGACATTACTCCCATGGAGGAAACTGCGCATGGTGACTGTTGTATTCCTTCCCGATCCAATTTCTGTGTTTCATCAACACTCCAATAGTCCACAGATTACAGAATGCCTCCAGATGTTCATCGTAAACTACTACTGGTCTTACAGGGAACGATCAAATCGTAGGACTGTTTGAGACATTACTTTTATGGGGGAATGTGCGCATGGTGACTGTTGTATTCAATCCCGATGCAATTTCTGTGTTTCATCAACACTCTAATAGTCCACAGATTACAGAATGCCTCCAGATGTGCATCGGAAACTACTACTGGTCTTACAGGGAACGATCAAAGCATAGACTGTTTGAGAATTACTCCCATGGAGGAAAGTGCGCATGGTGACTGTTGTATTCAATCCCGATGCAATTTCTGTGTATCATCAACACTCTGATATTAAACAGATTACAGAATGCCTCCAGATGTGCATCGGAAACTATTACTGGTCTTCCAGGGATCGATCAAAGCGTAGACTTTTGAGACATTACTTTTATGGAGGAATGTGCGCATGGTAACTGTTGTATTCAATCCCGATGCAATTTCTGTGTTTCATCAACACTCTGATACTCCACAGATTACAGAATGCCTCCAGATGTGCATCGGAAACTGCTACTTGTCTTCCAGGGAACGATCAAAGCATAGACTGTTGAGACATTACTTTTATGGAGGAATGGGCGCATGGTGACTGTTGTATTCAATCCTGATGCAATTTCTGTGTTTCATCAACACTCTGATAGTCTACAGATTACAGAATGACTCCAGATGTGCATCGGAAACTGCTACTGGTCTTCCAGTGAACGATCAAAGCGTAAACTCTTTGAAACATTACTCCCATGGAGGAAAGTGCGCATGGTGACTGTTGTATTCAATCATGATGCAATTTCTGTGTTTCATCAACACTCTGATATTCCACAGATTACAGAATGCCTCCAGATGTGCATCGGAAACTACTACTGGTCTTCCAGGGAACGATCAAAGCGTAGACTGTTGAGACATTACTTTTATGGAGGAATGGGCGCATGGTGACTGTTGTATTCAATCCCGATGCAATTTCTGTGTTTCATCAACACTCTGATAGTCCACAGAGTACAGAAAGCCTCCAGATGTGCATCGGAAACTACTACTGGTCTTCCAGGGAACGATCAAATCGTAGACTGTTAGAGACATAACTCAAATGGAGGAAAGTGCGCATGGTGACTATTGTATTTAATCCCGATGCAATTTCTGTGTTTCATCAACACTCTGATTGACCACAGAGTACAGAATGCCTCGAGATGTGCATCGGAAACTACTACTGGTCTTCCAGGGAACGATCAAAGCATAGTCTGTTTGAGAATTACTCCCATGGAGGAAAGTGCGCATGTGGACTGTTCTATTCAATCCCGAGGCAATTTCTGTGTTTCATCAACAGTCTGATAGTCCACAGATTACAGAAAGCCCCCAGATGTCCATCGGAAAGTACTACTGGTCTTCCAGGGAACGATCAAAGCGTAGACTGTTAGAGACATTACTCATATGGAGGAAAGTGCGCATGGTGACTGTTGTAATCAATCCCGATGCAATTTCTGTGTTTCATCAACACTCTGATAGTCCACAGAGTACAGAATGCCTCGAGATGTGTATCGGAATCTACTACTGGTCTTCCAGGGAACGATCAAAGCATAGACTGTTTGAGAATTACTCCCATGGAGGAAAGTGAGCATGGTGACTGTTGTATTCAATCCCGATGCAATTTCTGTGTTTCATCAACACTCTGATAGTCCACAGAGAACAGAAAGCCTCCAGATGTTCATCGGAAACTACTACTGGTCTTCCAGAGAACGATCAAAGCGTAAACTGTTAGAGACATTACTCCCCTGGAGGAAAGTGCGCATAGTGACTGTTGTATTCAATCCCGATGCAATTTCTGTGTTTCATCAACATTCTGATAGTCCACAGATTACAGAATGCCTTCAGATGTTCATTGTAAACTACTACTGGTCTTCCAGGGAACGATCAAAGCGTAGGCTGTTTGAGACATTACTCCCATGGAGGAAACTGCGCATGGAAACTCTTGTATTCAACCCCGATGCTATTTCTGTCTTTCATCAACACTCTGATAGTCCACAGAGTACAGAATGCCTCGAGCTGTGCATCAGAATCTACTACTGGTCTTCCAGGGAACGATCAAAGCATAGACTGTTTGAGAATTACTCCCATGGAGGAAAGTGCGCAATGTGACTGTTGTATTCAATCCCGATGCAATTTCTGTGTTTCATCAACACTCTGATAGTCCACAGAGAACAGAAAGCCTCCAGATGTTCATCGGAAACTACTACTGGTCTTCCAGAGAACGATCAAAGCGTAAACTGTTAGAGACATTACTCCCATGGAGAAAATTGCGCATAGTGACTGTTGTATTCAATCCCGATGCAATTTCTGTGTTTCATCAACACTCTGATAGTCCACAAATTACGGAAAGCCCCCAGATGTGCATCGGAAACTACTACTGGTCTTCCAGGGAACGATCAAAGCGTAGACTGTTTGAGACATTACTCCCATGGACGAAACTGCGCATGGAGACTGTTGTATTCAATCCCGATGCAATTTCTGTGTTTCATCAACACTCTGATAGTCCACAGATTACAGAATGCCTCCAGATGTTCACCGGAAAGTACTACTTGTCTTCCAGGGAACCATCAAAGCGTAGACTGTTTGAGACTTTACTCCCATGTAGGAATGTGCGCATGGTGAATGTTGTATTCAATCGCGATGCAATTTCTGTGTTTCATCAACACTCTGATAGTCCACAGTGTACAGAAATCCTCCAGATGTGCATAGGAAATTACTACTGGTCTTCTGGGGAACGATCAAGGCGTAGACTGTTAGAGACATTACTCCCATGGAGGAAAGTGCGCATGGTGACTGTTGTATTCAATCCCGATGCAATTTCTGTGTTTCATCAACACTCTGATAGTCCACAGAGAACAGAAAGCCTCCAGATGTGCATCGGACTACTACTGGTGGTCTTCCAGGGAACGATCAAAGCGTAAACTGTTAGAGACATTACTCCCATTGAGGAAAGTGCGCATGGTGACTGTTGTATTCAATCCCGATGCAATTTCTGTGTTTCATCAACATTCTGATAGTCCACAGATTACAGAATGCCCTCAGATGTTCATCGTAAACTACTACTTGTCTTCCAGGGAACGATCAAAGCGTAGACTGTTTGATACATTACTCCCATGGAGGAAACTGCGCATGGAGACTCTTGTATTCAACCCCGATGCAATTTCTGTCTTTCATCAACACTGTGATAGTCCACAGTGTTCAGAAAGCTTCCAGATATGCATAGGAAACTACTACTGGTCTTCTGGTGAACGATCAAAGCGTAGACTGTTTGAGACATTACTCCAATGGAGGAAAGTGCGCATGGTGACTGTTGTATTCAATCCCGAGGCAATTTCTGTGTTTCATCAACACTCTGATAGTTCACAGATTACAGAAAAACCCCAGATGTGCATCGGAAACTACTACTGGTCTTCCAGGGAACGGTCAAATCGTAGACTGTTTGAGACATTACTCCCATGGAGGAAACTGCGCGTGGTGACTGTTGTATTCCTTCCCGATCCAATTTCTGTGTTTCATCAACACTCCAATAGTCCACAGATTACAGAATTCCTCCAGATGTTCATCGTAAACTACTACTGGTCATCCAGGGAACGATCAAATCGTAGACTGTTTGAGACATTACTTTTATGGGGGAATGTGCGCATGGTGACTGTTGTATTCAATCCCGATGCAATTTCTGTGTTTCATCAACACTCTAATAGTCCACAGATTACAGAATGCCTCCAGATGTGCATCGGAAACTACTACTGGTCTTACAGGGAACGAACAAAGCATATACTGTTTGAGAATTACTCCCATGGAGGAAAGTGCGCATGGTGACTGTTGTATTCAATCCCGATGCAATTTCTGTGTATCATCAACACTCTGATATTCCACAGATTACAGAATGCCTCCAGATGTGCATCGGAAACTATTACTGGTCTTCCAGGGAACGATCAAATCGTAGACTTTTGAGACATTACTTTTATGGAGGAATGTGCGCATGGTAACTGTAGTATTCAATCCCGATGCAATTTCTGTGTTTCATCAACACTCTGATACTCCACAGATTACAGAATGCCTCCAGATGTGCATCGGAAACTGCTACTGGTCTTCCAGGAACGATCAAAACGTAAACTCATTGAAACATTACTCCCATGGAGGAAAGTGCGCATGGTGACTGTTGTATTCAATCCCGATACAATTTCTGTGTTTCATCAACACTCTGATAGTCCACAGATTACGGAAAGCCTCCGTATGTGGATCGGAAACTACTACTGGTCTTCCAGGGAACGATCAAAGCGTAGACTGTTAGAGACATTACTCCCATGGAGTAACGTGCGCATGGTGACTGTTGTATTCAATCCCGATGGAATTTCTGTGTTTCATCAACACTCTGGTAGTCCACAGAATACAGAATGCCTCCAGATGTGCAATTGAAACTACTACTGGTCTTCAAGGGAACGATCAAAGCGTAGACTGTTTGAGACATTACTCCCATGGAGGAAACTGCGCATGAAGACCGTTGTATTCAATCCCGATGCAATTTCTGTGTTTCATCAACACTCTGATAGTCCACAGAGTACAGAAAGCCTCCAGATGTGCATCGGAAACTACTACTGGTCTTCCAGGGAACGATCAAAGCGTAGACTGTTAGAGACATTACTCAAATGGAGGAAAGTGCGCATGGTGACTATTGTATTCAATCCCGATGCAATTTCTGTGTTTCAACAACACTCTGATTGACCACAGAGTACAGAATGCCTCGAGATGTGCATCGGAAACTACTACTGGTCTTCCAGGGAACGATCAAAGCATAGTCTGTTTGAGAAGTACTCCCATGGAGGAAAGTGCGCATGTGGACTGTTCTATTCAATCCCGAGGCAATTTCTGTGTATCATCAACAGTCTGATAGTCCACAGATTACAGAAAGCCCCCAGATGTCCATCGGAAACTACTACTGGTCTTCCAGGGAACGATCAAAGCGTAGACTGTTTGAGATATTACTCCCATGAGGATACTGCGCATGGAGACTGTTGTATTCAATCCCGATGCAATTTCCGTGTTTCAACACTCTGATAGTCCACAGATTACAGAATGCCACCAGATGTTCATCGGAAAGTACTACTGGTCTTCCAGGGAACGATCAAAGCGTAGACTGTTTGAGACTTTACTCCCATGGAGGAATGTGCGCATGGTGACTGTTGTATTCAATCCCGATGCAATTACTGTGTTTCATCAACACCCTGATAGTCTACACATTACAGAATGCCACCAGATGAGCATCGGAAACTACTACTGGTCTTCCAGGGAACGATCAAATCGTAGATTGTTTGAGACATTACTCCCGTGGAGGAAGGTGCGCATGGTGACTGTTGTATTCAATCCGGATCCAATTTCTGTGTTTCATCAACACTCTTATTGTCCACATTTTACAGAATGCCTCCAGATGTGCATCGGAAACTACTACTGGTTTTCCAGGGAACGATCAAAGCGTAAACTGTTTGAGACATTACTCCCATGGAGGAAAGGCGCATGGTGACTGTTATATTCAATCCTTATGCAATTTCTGTGTTTCTTTAACACTCTGATAGTCCACAGATTACAGAATGCCACCACATGTGCATCGGAAACTACTACTGGTCTTACAGGGAACGATCAAAGAATAGACTCTTTGAAACATTACTCCCATGGAATAAAGGGCGCATGGTGACTGTTGTATTCAATCCCGATGCAGTTTCTGTGTTTCATCAACACTCTGATAGTCCACAGAGTACAGAAAGCCTCCAGATGCGCATCGGAAACTACTACTGGTCTTCCAGGGAACGATCAAAGCGTAGACTGTTAGAGACATTACTCACATGGAGGAAAGTGCGCATGGTGACTGTTGTAATCAATCCCGATGCAATTTCTGTGTTTCATGAACACTCTGATAGTCCACAGAGTACAGAATGCCTCGAGATGTGCATCGGAAACTACTACTGGTCTTCCAGGGGACGATCAAAGCATAGCCTGTTTGAGAATTACTCCCATGGAGGAAAGTGCGCATGGTGACTGTCGTATTCAATCCCGATGCAATTTCTGTGTTTCATCAACACTCTGATAGTGCACAGTCTTCAGAAAGCCTCCAGATGTTCATCGGAAACTACTACTGGTCTTCCAGGGAACGATCAAAGCGTAGACTATTCGAGACATACCTCCCGTGGAGAAAAGTGCGCATGGTGACGGTTGTATTCAATCCTTATGCAATTTCTGTGTTTCTTTAACACTCTGATAGTCCACAGATTACAGAAGGCCAATAGATGTGCATCGGAAACTACTACTGGTCTTACAGGGAACGATCAAAGAATAGACTGTTTGAGAATTACTTCCATGGAGGAAAGTGCTCATGGTGACTGTTGCATTCAATCCCGAGGCAATTTCAGTGTTTCATCAACACTCAGATAGTCCACAGATTACAGAATGCCTCCAGGTTTGCAACGGAAGCTACTACTGGTCTTCCAGGGAACGATCAAATCGTAGACTGTTTGAGACATTACTCCCACGGAGGAAAGTGCGCATGGTGACTGTTGTATTCAATCCCGATGCAATTTCTGTGTTTCATCAACACTCTGATATTCCACAGATTACAGAATGCCTCCAGATCTGCATCGGAAACTACTACTGGTCTTCCAGGGAACGATCAAAGCGTAGACTTTCGAGACATTACTTTTATGGAGGAAAGTGCGCATGGTGACTGTTGTACTCAATCCCGATGCAATTTCTGTGTTTCATCAACACTCTGATAGTCCACAGATTACAGAATGCCTCCAGATGTGCATCGGAAACTGCTACTGGTATTCCAGGGAACGATCAAAGCGTAAACTCTTTGAAACACTACTCCCATGGAGGAAAGGGTGCATGGTGACTGTTGTATTCAGTCCCGATGCAATTTCTGTGTTTCATCAACACTCTGATAGTCCACAGATTACGGAAAGCCTCCGTATGTGCATCGGAAACTACTACTGGTCTTCCAGGGAACGATCAAAGCGGACACTGTTAGAGACATTACTCCCATGGAGTAAAGTAGCATTGTGACTGTTGTATTCAATCCCGATGCAATTTCTGTGTTTCATCAACACTCTGGTAGTCCACGTATTACAGAATGCCTCCAGATGTGCAATTGAAACTACTACTGGTATTCCAGGGAACGATCAAAGCGTAGACTGTTTGAGACATTACTCCCATGGAGGAAACTGCGTATGGAGACTGTGGTATTCAATCCCGATGCAATTTCTGTGTTTCATCAACACTCTGATAGTCCACAGATTACAGAATGCCTCCAGATGTGCATCGGAAACTACTACTGCTCTTCCAGGGAACGATCAAATCGTAGACTGTTTCAGACATTACTCCCGTGTAGGAAAGTGCGCATGGTGACTGTTGTATTCAATCCCGATGTAATTTCTGTGTTTCATCAACACTCTGATACTCCACACATAACAGAAAGCCTCCAGATGTGCATCGGAAACTACTACTGGTCTTCCATGGAACGATCAAAGCGTAGACTGTTTGAGACATTACTCCCATGGAGGAAAGTGCGCATGGTGACTGTTGTATTGAATCCCGATGCAATTTCTGTGTTTCATCAACACTCTGATAGTCCACAGATTACGGAAAGCCTCCGTATGTGCATCGGAAACTACTACTGGTCTTCCAGGGAACGATCAAAGCGTAGACTGTTAGAGACATTACTCCCGTTGAGGAAAGTGCGCATGGTGACTGTTGTATTCAATCCGGATCCAATTTCTGTGTTTCATCAACACTCTGATAGTCCACATTTTACAGAATGCCTCCAGATGTGCATCGGAAAATACTACTGGTCTTCCAGGGAACGATCAAAGCGTAAACTCTTTGAGACATTACTCCCATGGAGGAAAGTGCGCATGGTGACTGTTGTATTCAATCCCGATGCATTTTCTGTGTTTCATCAACACTCTGATAGGCCACAGATTACAGAATGCCACCAGATGTGCATCGGAAACTACTACTGGTCTTCCAGGGAACGCTCAAAGCGTAGACTGTTCGAGACATACCTCCCGTGGGGAAAAGTGCGCTTGGTGACTGTTGTATTCAATCCTTATGCAATTTATGTGTTTCTTTAACACTCTGATAGTCCACAGATTACAGAAGGCCACCAGATGTGCATCGGAAACTACTACTGGTCTTACAGGGAACGATCAAAAAATAGACAGTTTGAGAATTACTTCCATGGAGGAAAGTGCGCATGGTGACTGTTGTATTCAATCCCGATGCAATTTCTGTGTTTCATCAACACTCTGATATTCCACAGATTACAGAATGCCTCCAGATGTGCATCGGAAACTACTACTGGCCTTCCAGGGAACAATCAAAGCGTAGAATTTCGAGACATTACTTTTATGGAGGAATGTGCGCATGGTGACTGTTGTATTCAATCCCGATGCAATTTCTGTGTTTCATCAACACTCTGATACTCCACAGATTACAGAATGCCTCCAGAAGTGCATCGGAAACTGCTACTGGTATTCCAGGGAACGATCA
Organism: Schistocerca gregaria; assembly: GCF_023897955.1. Taxonomy (NCBI): domain Eukaryota; kingdom Metazoa; phylum Arthropoda; class Insecta; order Orthoptera; family Acrididae; genus Schistocerca; species Schistocerca gregaria. The sequence goes on from NW_026061699.1 coordinate 1,440,534, forward strand.
AAGCGGACACTGTTAGAGACATTACTCCCATGGAGTAAAGTGCGCATGGTGACTGTTGTATTCAATCCCGATGCAATTTCTGTGTTTCATCAACACTCTGGTAGTCCACAGATTACAGAATGCCTCCAGATCTGCAATTGAAACTACTACTGGTCTTCCAGGGAAAGATCAAAGCGTAGACTGTTTGAGACATTACTCCCATGGAGGAAACTGCGTATGGAGACTGTTGTATTCAATCCCGATGCAATTTATGTGTTTCATCAACACTCTGATATTCCACAGATTACAGAATGCCTCCAGATGTGCATCGGAAACTACTACTGGCCTTCCAGGGAACAATCAAAGCGTAGAATTTCGAGACATTACTTTTATGGAGGAATGTGCGCATGGTGACTGTTGTATTCAATCCCGATGCAATTTCTGTGTTTCATCAACACTCTGATACTCCACAGATTACAGAATGCCTCCAGAAGTGCATCGGAAACTGCTACTGGTATTCCAGGGAACGATCAAAGCGGACACTGTTAGAGACATTACTCCCATGGAGTAAAGTGCGCATGGTGACTGTTGTATTCAATCCCGATGCAATATCTGTGTTTCATCAACACTCTGGTAGTCCACAGATTACAGAATGCCTCCAGATCTGCAATTGAAACTACTACTGGCCTTCCAGGGAAAAATCAAAGCGTAGACTGTTTGAGACATTACTCCCATGGAGGAAACTGCGTATGGAGACTGTTGTATTCAATCCAGATGCAATTTCTGTGTTTCATCATCATTCTGATTGTCCACAGATTGCAGAATGCCTCCAGATGTTCATCGCAAACTACTACTGGTCTTCCAGGGAACGATCAAAGCGTAGGCTGTTTGAGACATTACTCCCATGGAGGAAACTGCGCATGGAAACTCTTGTATTCAACCCCGATGCAATTTCTGTCTTTCATCAACACTCAGATAGTCCACAGTGTACAGCAAGCCTCCAGATGTGCATAGGAAACTATTACTGGTCTTCCAGGGAACGATCAAAGCATAGACTGTTTGAGAATTACTCCCATGGAGGAAAGTGCGCATGGTGACTGTTGTATTCAATCGCGATGCAATTTCTGTATTTCATCAACACTCTGATAGTCCACAGAGAACAGAAAGCCTCCAGATGTTCATCGGAAACTACTACTGGTCTTCCAGGGAACGATCAAAGCGTAAACTGTGAGACATTACTCCCATGGAGGAAAGTGCGCATGGTGGCTGTTGTATTCAATCCCGATGCAATTTCTGTGTTTCATCAACATTCTGATTGTCCACAGATTGCAGAATGCCTCCAGATGTTCATCGCAAACTACTACTGGTCTTCCAGGGAACGATCAAAGCGTAGGCTGTTTGAGACATTACTCCCATGGAGGACACTGCGCATGGAGACTCTTGTATTCAACCCCGATGCAATTTCTGTCTTTCATCAACACTCAGATAGTCCACAGTGTACAGCAAGCCTCCAGATGTGCATAGGAAACTATTACTGTTCTTCTGGGGAACGATCAAATCGTAGACTGTTAGAGACGTTACTCCCATGGAGGAAAGTGCGCATGGTGACTGTTGTATTCAATCCCATGGCAATTTCTGTATTTCATCAACACTCTGATAGTCCACAGATTACAGAAAGCCCCACATGTTCATCGGAATCTACCACTGGTCTTCCAGGCAGCGATCAAAGCGCAGACTGTTTGAGACATTACTCCCATGGAGGAAACTGCGCATGGTGACTGTTGTATTCATTCCCGATGAAAATTTCTGTGTTTCATCAACACTCTGATAGTCCACAGATTACAGAATGCCTCCAGATGTGCATCGGAAAATACTACTGGTCTTACAGGGAACGATCAAAGCATAGACAGTTTGAGAATTACTCCCATGGAGGAAAGTGCGCATGGTGACTGTTGTATTCAATCCGGATGCAATTTCTGTGTTTCATCAAAACTCTGATAGTCCACAGATTACGGAAAGCCCCCAGATGTGCATCGGAAACTACTACTGATCTTCCAGGGTACGATCAAAGCGTAGACTGTTTGATACATTACTCCCATGGAGGAAACTGCGCACAGTGACTGTTGTATTCATTCCCGATGCAATTTCAGTGTTTCATCAACACTCTGATAGTCCACAGATTACAGAATGCCACCAGATGTGCATCGGAAACTACTACTGGTCTTACAGGGAACGATCAAAGCATAGACTGTTTGAGAATTACTCCCATGGAGGAAAGTGCGCATGTTGACTGTTATATTCAATCCCGAGGCAATTTCTGTGTTACATCAGCACTCTGATAGTCCACAGATTACAGAAAGCCCCCAGATGTGCATCGGAAACTACTACTGGTCTTCCACGGAACGATCAAAGGGTAGACTGTTTGAGACATTACTCCCATGGAGGAAACTGCGCATGGAGACTGTTGTATTCAATCCCGATGCAATTTCTGTGTTTCATCAACACTCTGATAGTCCACAGTGTACAGAAAGCCTCCAGATGTGCATAGGAAATTACTACTGGTCTTCTGGGAACGATCAAGGCGTAGACTGTTAGAGACATTACTCCCATTTAGGAAAGTGCGCATGGTGACTGTTGTATTCAATCCCGATGCAATTTCTGTGTTTCATCAACACTCTGATAGTCCACAGAGAACAGAAAGCCTCCAGATGTGCATCGGAAACTACTACTGGTCTTCCAGGGAACGATCAAAGCGTAAACTGTTAGAGACATTACTCCCATTGAGGAAAGTGCGCATGGTGACTGTTGTATTCAATCCCGAGGCAATTTCTGTGTTTCATCAACACTCTGATAGTCCACAGATTACAGAAAAACCCCAGATGTGCATCGGAATCTACTACTGGTCTTCCAGGGAACGATCAAAGCGTAGACTGTTTGAGACGTTACTCCCATGGAGGAAACTGCGCATGGTGGCTGTTGTATTCCTTCCCGATCCAATTTCTGTGTTTCATCAACACTCTAATAGTCCACAGATTACAGAATGCCTCCAGATGTTCATCGTAAACTACTACTGGTCTTTCAGGGAACGATCAAATCGTAGACTGTTTGAGACATTACTTTTATGGGGGAATGTGCGCATGGTGACTGTTGTATTCAATCCCGATGCAATTTCTGTGTATCATCAACACTCTGATATTCCACAGATTACAGAATGCCTCCAGATGTGCATCGGAAACTATTACTGGTCTTCCAGGGAACGATCAAAGCGTAGACTTTTGAGACATTACTTTTATGGAGGAATGTGCACATGGTAACTGTTGTATTCAATCCCGATGCAATTTCTGTGTTTCATCAACACTCTGATACTCCACAGATTACAGAATGCCTCCAGATGAGCATCGGAAACTGCTACTGGTCTTCCAGGAACGATCAAAGCGTAAACTCATTGAAACATTACTCCCATGGAGGAAAGTGCGCATGGTGACTGTTGTATTCAATCCCGATACAATTTCTGTGTTTCATTAACACTCTGATAGTCCACAGATTACGGAAAGCCTCCGTATGTGGATCGGAAACTACTACTGGTCTACCAGGGAACGATCAAAGCGTAGACTGTTAGAGACATTACTCCCATGGTGTAACGTGCGCATGGTAACAGTTGTATTCAATCCCGATGCAATTTCTGTGTTTCATCAACACTATGATAGTCCACAGAGTACAGAAAGCCTCCAGATGTGCATCGGAAACTACTACTGGTCTTCCAGGGAACGATCAAGGCGTAGACTGTTAGAGACATTACTCAAATGGAGGAAAGTGCGCATTGTGACTATTGTATTCAATCCCGATGCAATTTCTGTGTTTCATCAACACTCTGATTGACCACAGAGTACAGAATGCCTCGAGATGTGCATCGGAAACTACTACTGGTCTTCCAGGGTACGATCAAGGAATAGACTGTTTGAGAATTACTCCCATGGAGGAAAGTGCGCATGTGGACTGTTCTATTCAATCGCGAGGCAATTTCTGTGTTTCATCAACAGTCTGATAGTCCACAGATTACAGAAAGCCCCCAGATGTCCATCGGAAACTACTACTGGTCATCCAGGGAACGATCAAAGCGTAGACTGTTTGAGATATTACTCCCATGAGGAAACTGCGCAGGGAGACTCTTGTATTCAATCCCGATACATTTTCTGTGTTTCATCAACACTCTGATAGGCCACAGATTACAGATTGCCACCAGATGTGCATCGGAAACTACTACTGGTCTTCCAGGGAACGATCAAAGCGTAGACTATTCGAGACATACCTCGCGTGGAGAAAAGTGCGCATGGTGACTGTTGTATTCAATCCTTATGCAATTTCTGTGTTTCTTTAACACTCTGATAGTCCACAGATTACAGAATGCCACCAGATGTGCATCGGAAACTACTACTGGTCTTACAGTGATTCATCAAAGCATAGACTGTTTGAGAATTACTCCCATGGAGGAAAGTGCGCATGGTGACTGTTGTATTCAATCCCGAGGCAATTTCTGTGTTTCATGAACACTCTGATAGTCCAGAGATACAGAATGCCTCCAGATGTGCATCGGAAACTACTACTGGCCTTACAGTGAACCATCAAAGCATAGACTGTTTGAGAATTACTCCCATGGAGGAAAGTGCGCATGGTGACTGTTGTATTCAATCCGGATGCAATTTCTGTGTTTCATCAACACTCTGATAGTCCACAGATTACGGAAAGCCCCCAGATGTGCATCGGAAACTACTACTGGTCGTCCAGGGAACGATCAAAGCGTAGACTGTTTGATACATTACTCCCATGGAGGAAACTGGGCATAGTGACTGTTGTATTCATTCCCGATGCAATTTCAGTGTTTCATCAACACTCTGATAGTCCACAGATTACAGAATGCCACCAGATGTGCATCGGAAACTACTACTGGCCTTACAGGGAACGATCAAAGCATAGACTGTTTGAGAATTACTCCCATGGAGGAAAGTGCGCATGTTGACTGCTGTATTCAATCCCGAGGCAATTTCTGTGTTTCATCAGCACTCCGATAGTCCACAGATTACAGAAAGCCCCCATATGTGCATCGTAAACTACTACTGGTCTTCCAGGGAACGATCTAAGCGTAGACTGTTTGATACATTACTCCCATGGAGGAAACTGGGCATAGTGACTGTTGTATTTATTTCCGATGCAATTTCAGTGTTTCATCAACACTCTGATAGTCCACAGATTACAGAATGCCTCCAGGTGTGCATCGGAAGCTACTACTGGTCTTCCAGGGAACGATCAAAGCATAGACTGTTTGAGAATTACTCCCATGGAGGAAAGTCCGCATGTTGACTGCTGTATTCAATCCCGAGGCAATTTCTGTGTTTCATCAGCACTCCGATAGTCCACAGATTACAGAAAGCCCCCAGATGTGCATCGTAAACTACTACTGGTCTTCCAGGGAACGATCAAAGCGTAGACTGTTTGAGACATTACTCCCATGGACGTAACTGCGCTTGGAGACTGTTGTATTCAATCCCGATGCAATTTCTGTGTTTCATCAACACTCTGATACTCCACAGATTACAGAATACCTCCAGATGTTCATCGGAAAGTACTACATGTCTTCCAGGGAACGATCAAAGCGTAGACTGTTTGAGACTTTACTCCCATGGAGGAATGTGCGCATGGTGACATATTCAATCGCGAGGCAATTTCTGTGTTTCATCAACACTCTGATAGTCCACAGATTACAGAAAAACCCCAGATGTGCATCGGAATCTACTACTGGTCTTCCAGGGAACGATCAAATCGTAGACTCTTTGAGACATTACTTATATGGGGGAATGTGCGCATGGTGATTGTTGTATACAATCCCGATGCAATTTCTGTGTTTCATCAACACTCTAATAGTATACACATTACAGAATGCCTCCAGATGTGCATCGGAAACTACTACTGGTCTTCCAGGGAACGATCAAAGCGTAGACTGTTAGAGACATTACTCCCATGGAGTAAAGTGCGCATGGTGACTGTTGTATACAATCCCGATGCAATTCCTGTGTTTCATCAACACTCTGGTAGTCCACAGAATACAGAATGCCTCCAGATGTGCAACTGAAACTACTACTGGTCTTCCAGGTAACGATCAAAGCGTAGACTGTTAGAGACATTACTCAAATGGTGGAAAGTGCGCATGGTGACTATTGTATTCAATCCCGATGCAATTTCTGTGTTTCATCAACACTCTGATATTCCACAGATTACAGAATGCCTCCAGATGTGCATCAGAAACTACTACTGGTCTTCCAGGGAACGATCAAAGCGTAGACTGTTTGAGACATTACTCCCATGGAGGAAACTGCGCATGGAGACTGTTGTATTCAATCCCGATGCAATTTCTGTGTTTCATCAACACTCTGATAGTCCACAGAGTACAGAAAGCCTCCAGATGCGCATCGGAAACTACTACTGGTCTTCCAGGGAACGATCAAAGCGTAGACTGTTAGAGACATTACTCCTATGGAGGAAAGTGCGCATGGTGACTGTTGTAATCAATCCCGATGCAATTTCTGTGTTTCATGAACACTCTGATAGTCCACAGATTACAGAATGCCTCGAGATGTGCATCGGAAACTACTACTGGTCTTCCAGGGAACGATTAAAGCATACACTGCTTGAGAATTACTCCCATGGAGGAAAGTGCGCATGGTGACTGTTGTATTCAATCCCGATGCAATTTCTGTGTTTCATCAACACTCTGATAGTCCACAGTCTTCAGAAAGCCTCCAGATGTTCATCGGAAACTACTACTGGTCTTTCAGGGAGCGATCAAAGCGTAAACTGTTAGAGACATTACTCCCATGGAGAAAAGTGCGCATGGTGACTGTTGTATTCAATCCCGATGCAATTTCAGTGTTTCATCAACACTCTGATAGTCCACAGATTACAGAATGCCACCAGATGTGCATCGGAAACTACTACTGGCCTTACAGGGAACGATCAAAGCATAGACTGTTTGAGAATTACTCCCATGGAGGAAAGTGCGCATGTTGACTGCTGTATTCAATCCCGAGGCAATTTCTGTGTTTCATCAGCACTCCGATAGTCCACAGATTACAGAAAGCCCCCAGATGTGCATCGTAAACTACTACTGGTCTTCCAGGGAACGATCAAAGCGTAGACTGTTTGAGACATTACTCCCATGGACGTAACTGCGCATGGAGACTGTTGTATTCAATCCCGATGCAATTTCTGTGTTTCATCAACACTCTGATAGTCCACAGATTACACAATGCCTACAGATGTTCATCGGAAAGTACTACATGTCTTCCAGGGAACGATCAAAGCGTAGACTGTTTGAGACTTTACTCCCATGGAGGAATGTGCGCATGGTGACATATTCAATCGCGAGGCAATTTCTGTGTTTCATCAACACTCTGATAGTCCACAGATTACAGAAAAACCCCAGATGTGCATCGGAATCTACTACTGGTCTTCCAGGGAACGATCAAATCGTAGACTGTTTGAGACATTACTTATATGGGGGAATGTGCGCATGGTGATTGTTGTATACAATCCCGATGCAATTTCTGTGTTTCATCAACACTCTAATAGTATACACATTACAGAATGCCTCCAGATGTGCATCGGAAACTACTACTGGTCTTCCAGGGAACGATCAAAGCGTAGACTGTTTGAGACATTACTCCCATGGAGTAAAGTGCGCATGGTGACTGTTGTATTCAATCCCGATGCAATTCCTGTGTTTCATCAACACTCTGGTAGTCCACAGAATACAGAATGCCTCCAGATGTGCAACTGAAACTACTACTGGTCTTCCAGGGAACGATCAAAGCGTAGACTGTTAGAGACATTGCTCAAATGGTGGAAAGTGCGCATGGTGACTATTGTATTCAATCCCGATGTAATTTCTGTGTTTCATCAACACTCTGATTGACCACAGAGTACAGAATGCCTCGAGATGTGCATCGGAAACTGCTACTGGTCTTCCAGGAAAGGATCAAAGCATAGACTGTTTGAGACATTACTCCCGTGGAGGAAAGTGCGCATGGTGACTGTTGTATTCTATCCCGATGCAATTTCTGTGTTTCATCAACACTCTGATATTCCACAGATTACAGAATGCCTCCAGATGTGCATCAGAAACTACTACTGGTCTTCCAGGGAACGATCAAAGCGTAGACTGTTTGAGACATTACTCCCATGGAGGAAACTGCGCATGGAGACTGTTGTATTCAATCCCGATGCAATTTCTGTGTTTCATCAACACTCTGATAGTCCACAGAGTACAGAAAGCCTCCAGATGCGCATCGGAAACTACTACTGGTCTTCCAGGGTACGGTCAAAGCGTAGACTGTTAGAGACATTACTCCTATGGAGGAAAGTGCGCATGGTGACTGTTGTAATCAATCCCGATGCAATTTCTGTGTTTCATGAACACTCTGATAGTCCACAGATTACAGAATGCCTCGAGATGTGCATCGGAAACTACTTCTGGTCTTCCAGGGAACGATTAAAGCATACACTGCTTGAGAATTACTCCCATGGAGGAAAGTGCGCATGGTGACTGTTGTATTCAATCCCGATGCAATTTCTGTGTTTCATCAACACTCTGATAGTCCACAGTCTTCAGAAAACCTCCAGATGTTCATCGGAAACTACTACTGGTCTTTCAGGGAGCGATCAAAGCGTAAACTGTTAGAGACATTACTCCCATGGAGAAAAGTGCGCATGGTGACTGTTGTATTCAATCCCGATGCAATTTCAGTGTTTCATCAACACTCTGATAGTCCACAGATTACAGAATGCCACCAGATGTGCATCGGAAACTACTACTGGCCTTACAGGGAACGATCAAAGCGTAGACTGTTTGAGACATTAGTCCCGTGGAGGAAAGTGCGCATGGTGACTGTTGTATTCAATCCCGAGGCAATTTCTGTGTTTCATCAACACTCTGATAGTCCACAGATTACAGAATGCCTCCAGATGTTCATCGGAAAGTACTACTTGTCTTCCAGGGAACGATCAAAGCGTAGACTGTTTGAGACTTTACTCCCATGGAGGAATGTGGGCATGGTGACTGTTGTATTCAATCGCGAGGCAATTTCTGTGTTTCATCAACACTCTGATAGTCCACAGATTACAGAAAAACCCAAGACGTGCATCGGAATCTACTACTGGTCTTCCAGGGAACGATCAAAGCGTAGACTGTTTGAGACATTACTCCCATGGAGGAAACTGCGCATGGTGACTGTTGTATTCCTTCCCGATCGAATTTCTGTGTTTCATCAACACTCTAATAGTCCACAGATTACAGAATGCCTCCAGATGTTCATCGTAAACTACTACTGGTCTTCCAGGGAACGATCTAATCGTAGACTGTTTGAGACATTAGTTATATGGGGGAATGTGCGCATGGTGATTGTTGTATACAATCCCGATGCAATGTCTGTGTTTCATCAACACTCTAATAGTATACACATTACAGAATGCCTCCGGATGTGCATCGGAAACTATTACTGGTCTTCCAGAGAACGATCAAAGCGTAGACTTTTGAGACATTACTTTTATGGAGGAATGTGCGCATTGTGACAGTTGTATTCAATCCCGATGCAATTTCTGTGTTTCATCAACACTCTGATACTCCACAGATTACAGAATGCCTCCAGATGTGCATCGGAAACTGCTACTGGTCTTCCAGGAACGATCAAAGCGTAAACTCTTTGAAACATTACTCCCATGGGGGAAAGTGCGCATGGTGACTGTTGTATTCAATCCCGATGCAATTTCTGTGTTTCATCAACACTCTGATAGTCCACAGATTACGGAAAGCCTCCGTATGTGCATCGGAAACTACTACTGGTCTTCCAGGGAACGATCAAAGCGTAGACTGTAAGAGACATTACTCCCATGGAGGAAAGTGCGCATGGTGACTGTTGTATTCAATCCCGAGGCAATTTCTGTGTTTCATCAACACTCTGATAGTCCAGAGATACAGAATGCCTCCAGATGTGCATCGGAAACTACTACTGGCCTTACAGGGAACCATCAAAGCATAACTGTTTGAGAATTACTCCCATGGAGGAAAGTGCGCATGGTGACTGTTGTATTCAATCCGGATGCAATTTCTGTGTTTCATCAACACTCTGATAGTCCACAGATTACGGAAAGCCCCCAGATGTGCATCGGAAACTACTACTGGTCTTCCAGGGAACGATCAAAACGTTGACTGTTTGATACATTACTCCCATGGAGGAAACTGGGCATAGTGACTGTTGTATTCATTCCCGATGCAATTTCAGTGTTTCATCAACACTCTGATAGTCCACAGATTACAGAATGCCACCAGATGTGCATCGCAAACTACTACTGGCCTTACGGGGAACGATCAAAGCATAGACTGTTTGAGAATTACTCCTATGGAATAAAGTGCGCATGTTGACTGCTATATTCAATCCCGAGGCAATTTCTGTGTTTCATCAGCACTCCGATAGTCCACAGATTACAGAAAGCCCCCAGATGTGCATCGGAAACTACTACTGGTCTTCCAGGGAACGATCAAAGCGTACACAGTTTGAGACATTACTCCCATGGACGTAACTGCGCATGGAGACTGTTGTATTCAATCCCGATGCAATTTCTGTGTTTCATCAACACACTGATAGTCCACAGATTACAGAATGCCTCGAGATGTGCATCGGAAACTGCTACTCGTTTTCCAGGGAACGATCAAAGCATAGACTGTTTGAGAATTACTCCCATGTAGGAAAGTGCGCATGGTGACTGTTGTATTCAATCCCGATGCAATTTCTGTGTTTCATCAACACTCTGATAGTCGACAGAGAACAGAACGCCTCCAGATGTGCATATTAAACTACTACTGGTCTTCTGGGGAACGATCAAAGCGTAGACTGTTAGAGACATTACTCCCATGGAGGAAAGTGCGCATGGTAACTGTTGTATTGAATCCCGAGGCAATTTCTGTGTTTCATCAACACTCTGATAGTCCACAGATTACAGAAAGCCCCCAGATGTGCATCGGAATCTACTACTGGTCTTCCAGGGAACGATCAAAGCGTAGACTGTTTGAGACATTACTCCCATGGAGGAAACTGCGCATGGTGACTGTTGTATTCATTCCCCATGCTATTTCTGTGTTTCATCAACACTCTGATAGTCAACAGATTACAGAATTTCTCCAGATGCGTATCGGAAACTACTACTCGTCTTACAGGGAACGATCAAAGCATAGACTGTTTGAGAATTACTCCCATGGAGGAAAGTGCGCATGGTGACTGTTGTATTCAATTCACGATGCAATTTCTGTGTTTCGTCTACACTCTGATAGTCCGCAGATTACGGAAAGCCCCCAGATGTGCATCAGAAGCTACTACTGGTCTTCCAGGGAACGATCAAAGCGTAGACTGTTTGAGACATTACTCCCATGGAGGAAACTGCGCATGGTCAATGTTGTATTCATTAACCATGCAATTTCTGTGTTTCATCAACACTCTGATAGTCCACAGATTACAGAATTTCTCCAGATGCGTATCGGAAACTACTACTGGTCTTACAGAGAACGATCAAAGCATAGACTGTTTGAGAATTACTCCCATGGAGGAAAGTGCGCATGGTGACTGTTGTATTCAATCCCGATGCAATTTCTGTGTTTCATCAACACTCTGATAGTCCACAGATTACGGAAAGCCCCCAGATGTGCATCAGAAACTACTACTGGTCTTCCAGGGAACGAGCAAAGCGTAGACTGTTAGAGACATTACTCAAATGGAGGAAATTGCGCATGATGACTATTGTATTCAATCCCGATGCAATTTCTGTGTTTCATCAACACTCTGATTGACCACAGAGTACAGAATGCCTCGAGATGTGCATCGGAAACTGCTACTGGTCTTCCAGGGAACGATCAAAGCGTAGACTGTTTGAACATTACTCCCATGGACGAAACTGCGCATGGAGACTGTTGTATTCAATCCCGATGCAATTTCTGTGTTTCATCAACACTCTGATAGTCCTCAGATTACAGAATGCCTCCAGATGTTCATCGGAAAGTACTACTTGTCTTCCAGGGAAAGATCAAAGCGTAAACTGTTTGAGACTTTACTCCCATGGAGGAATGTGCGCATGGTGACTGTTGTATTCAATCGCGAGGCAATTTCTGTGTTTCATCAACACTCTGATAGTCCACAGATTACAGAAAAACCCCAGATGTGCATCGGAATCTACTACTGGTCTTCCAGGGAACGATCAAAGCGTAGACTGTTTGAGACATTACTCCCATGGAGGAAACTGCGCATGGTGACTGTTGTATATCTTCCCGATCCAATTTCTGTGTTTCATCAACACTCTAATAGTCCACAGATTACAGAATGCCTCCAGATGTTCATCGTAAACTACTACTGGTCTTCCAGGGAACGATCAAATCGTAGACTGTTTGAGACATTATTTATAAGGGGGAATGTGCGCATGGTGACTGTTGTATTCAATCGCGATGCAATTTCTGTGTTTCATCAACACTCTAATAGTCCACAGATTACAGAATGCCTCCAGATGTGCATCGGAAACTACTACTGGTCTTACAGGGAACGAACAAAGCATAGACTGTTTGAGAATTACTCCCATGGAGGAAAGTGCGCATGGTGACTGTTGTATTCAATCCCGATGCAATTTCTGTGTATCATCAACACTCTGATATTCCACAGATTACAGAATGCCTCCAGATGTGCATCGGAAACTATTACTGGTCTTCCAGGGAACGATCAAAGCGTAGACTTTTGAGACATTACTTTTATGGAGGAATGTGCGCATGGTGACTGTTGTATTCAATCCCGATGCAATTTCTGTGTTTCATCAACACTCTGATACTCCACAGATTAGAGAATACCTCCAGATGTGCATCGGAAACTGCTACTGGTCTTCCAGGAACGATCAAAGCGTAAACTCTTTGAAACATTACTCCCATGGAAGAAAGTGCGCATGGTGACTGTTGTATTCAATCCCGATGCAATTTCTGTGTTTCATCAACACTCTGATAGTCCACAGATAACGGAAAGCCTCCGTATGTGCATCGGAAAGTACTACTGGTCTTCCAGGGAACGATCAAAGCGTAGACTGTTAGAGACATTACTCCCATGGAGTTAAGTGCGCATGGTGACTGTTGTATTTAATCCCGATGCAATTTCTGTGTTTCATCTACACTCTGGTAGTCCACAGAATACAGAATGCCTCCAGATGTGCAATTGAAACTACTACTGGTCTTCCAGGGAACGATCAAACCGTAGACTGTTTGAGACATTACTCAAACGGAGGAAACAGCGCATGGAGACCGTTGTATTCAATCCCGATGCAATTTCTGTGTTTCATCATACTCTGATAGTCCACAGAGTACAGAAAGCCTCCAGATGTGCATCGGAAACTACTACTGGTCTTCCAGGGAACGATCAAAGCGTAGACTGTTAGAGACATTACTCAAATGGAGGAAAGTGCGCATGGTGACTATTGTATTCAATCCCGATGCAATTTCTGTGTTTCATCAACACTCTGATTGACCTCAGAGTACAGAATGCCTCGAGATGTGCATCGGAAACTGCTACTGGTCTTCCAGGGAACGATAAAAGCATAGACTGTTTGAGAATTACTCCCATGGAAAAAAGTGCGCATGGTGACTGTTGTATTCAATCCCGATGCAATTTCTGTGTTTCATCAACACTCTGATAGTCCACAGAAAACAGAAGCCTCCAGATGTGCATCGGAAACTACTACTGGTCTTCCAGGGAACGATCAAAGCCTAAACTGTTAGAGACATTACTCCCATGGAGGAAAGTTCGCATGGTGACTGTTGTATTCAATCCCGATGCAATTTCTGTGTTTCATCAACACTCTGATAGTCAACAGATTACAGAAAGCCCCCAGATGTGCATCGGAATCTACTACTGGTCTTCCAGGGAACGATCAAAGCCTAAACTGTTAGAGACATTACTCCCATGGAGGAAAGTTCGCATGGTGACTGTTGTATTCAATCCCGATGCAATTTCTGTGTTTTATCAACATTCTCATAGTCCACAGTCTTCAGAAAGCCTCCAGATGTGCATATTAAACTACTACTGGTCTTCTGGGGAACGATCAAGGCATAGACTGTTTAGAATTACTCCCACGGAGGAAAGTGCGCATGGTGACTGTTGTATTCAATCCCGATGCAATTTCTGTGTTTCATCAACACTCTGATAGTCCACACATTACGGAAAGCCCCCAGATGTGCATCAGAAACTACTACTGGTCTTCCAGGGAACGATCAAAGCGTAGAGTGTTTGAGACATTACTCCCATGGAGGAAACTGCGCATAGTGACTGTTGTATTCATTCCCGATGCAATTTCTGTGTTTCATCAACACTCTGATAGTCCACAGATTACAGAATGCCACCAGATGTGCATCGGAAACTACTGCTGGTCTTCCAGGGAACGATCAAATCGTAGACTGTTTGAGACATTACTTATATGGGGGAATGTGCGCATGGTGACTGTTGTATTCAATCCCGATGTAATTTCTGTGTTTCATCAACACTCTAATAGTCCACAGATTACAGAATGCCTCCAGATGTGCATCGGAAACTACTACTGGTCTTACAGGGAACGATCAAAGCATAGACTGTTTGAGAATTACTCCCATGGAGGAAAGTGCGCATGGTGACTGTTGTATTCAATCCCGATGCAATTTCTGTGTATCATCAACACTCTGATATTCCACAGATTACAGAATGCCTGCAGATGTGCATCGGAAACTATTACTGGCCTTCCAGGGAACGATCAAAGCGTAGACTTTTGAGACATTACTTTTATGGAGGAATGAGCGCATAGTGACTGTTGTATTCAATCCCGATGCAATTTCTGTGTTTCATCAACACTCCGATACTCCACAGATTACAGAATGCCTCCAGATGTGCATCGGAAACTGCTACTGGTCGTCCAGGAACGATCAAAGCGTAAACTCTTTGAAACATTACTCCCATGGAGGAAAGTGCGCATGGTGACTGTTGTATTCAATCCCGATGCAATTTCTGTGTTTCATCAACACTCTGATAGTCCACAGATTACGGAAAGCCTCCGTATGTGCATCGGAAACTACTACTGGTCTTCCAGGGAACGATCAAAGCGTAGACCGTTAGAGACATTACTCCCATGGAGTAAAGTGCGCATGGTGACTGTTGTATTCAATCCCGATGCAATTTCTGTGTTTAATCAACACTCTGGTAGTCCACAGAATACAGAATGCCTCCAGATGTGCAATTGAAACTACTACTGGTCTTCCAGGGAACGATCAAAGCGTAGACTGTTTCAGACATTACTCCCACGGAGGATACTGCGCATGGAGACCGTTGTATTCAATCCCGATGCAATTTCTGTGTTTCATCAACACTCTGATAGTCCACAGGGTACAGAAAGCCTCCAGATGTGCATATTAAACTACTACTGGTCTTCTGGGGAACGATCAAAGCATAGACTGTTTGAGAATTACTCCCACGGAGGAAAGTGCGCATGGTGACTGTTGTATTCAATCCCGATGCAATTTCTGTGTTTCATCAACACTCTGATAGTCCACACATTACGGAAAGCCACCAGATGTGCATCAGAAACTACTACTGGTCTTCCAGGGAACGATCAAAGCATAGACTGTTTGAGAATTACTCCCATGGAGGAAAGTGCGCATGGTGACTGTTGTATTCAATCCCGATGCAATTTCCATGTTTCATCAACACTCTGATAGTCCACAGAGAACACAAAGCCTCCAGATGTGCATCGGAAACTACTACTGGTCTTCCAGGGAACGATCAAAGCCTAAACTGTTAGAGACATTACTCCCATGGAGGAAAGTTCGCATGGTGACTGTTGTATTCAATCCCGATGCAATTTCTGTGTTTCATAAACATTCTGGTAGTCCACAGATTACAGAATGCCGTGCGATGTGCATCGGAAACAGCTACTGGTCTTCCAGGGAACGATCAAAGCATAGACTGTTTGAGAATTAATCCCATGGAGGAAAGTGCGCATGGTGACTGTTGTATTCAATCCCGATGCAATTTCTGTGTTTCATCAACACTCTGGTAGTCCACAAAAAACAGAATGCCTCCAGATGTGAATCGGAAACTATTACTGGTCTTCCAGGGAACGATCAAAGCGTAGACTGTTAGAGACATTACTCAAATGGAGGAAAGTGCGCATGGTGACTATTGTATTCAATCCCGATGCAATTTCTGTGTTTCATCAACACTCTGATAGTCCACACATTACGGAAAGCCCCCAGATGTGCATCAGAAACTGCTACTGGTCTTCCAGGGAACGATCAAAGCGTAGACTGTTTGAGACACATACTCCCATGGAGGAAACTGAGCATAGTGACTGTCGTATTCATTCCCGATGCAATTTCTGTGTTTCATCAACACTCTGATACTCCACAGATTACAGAATGCCTCCAGATGTGCATCGGAAACTGCTACTGGTCTTCCAGGAACGATCAAAGAATAAACTCTTTGAAACATTACTCCCATGGAGGAAAGTGCGCATGGTGACTGTTGTATTCAATCCCGATGCAATTTCTGTGTTTCATCAACACTCTGATAGTCCACAGATTACGGAAAGCCTCCGTATGTGCATCGGAAACTACTACTGGTCTTCCAGGGAACGATCAAAGCGTAGACTGTTAGAGACATTACTCCCATGGAGTAAAGTGCGCATGGTGACTGTTGTATTCAATCCCGATGCAATTTCTGTGTTTCATCAACACTCTGGTAGTCCACAGAATACAGAATGCCTCCAGATGTGCATCGGAAACTATTACTGGTCTTCCAGGGAACGATCAAAGCGTAGACTGTTAGAGACATTACTTAAATGGAGGAAAGTGCGCATGGTGACTATTGTATTCAATCCCGATGCAATTTCTGTGTTTCATCAACACTCTGATTGACCACAGAGTACAGAATGCCTCGAGATGTGCATCGGAAACTGCTACTGGTCTTCCAGGGAACGATCAAAGCATAGACTGTTTGAGAATTACTCCCATGGTGGAAAGTGCGCATGGTGACTGTTGTATTCAATCCCGATGCAATTTCTGTGTTTCATCAACACTCTGATAGTCCACAGAGAACAGAAAGCCTCCAGATGTGCATCGGAAACTACTACTGGTCTTCCAGTTAACGATCAAAGCCTAAACTGTTAGAGACATTACTCCCATGGAGGAAAATTCGCATGGTGACTGTTGTATTCAATCCCGATGCAATTTCTGTGTTTCATCAACACTCTGATAGTCCACACATTACGGAAAGCCCCCAGATGTGCAACAGAAGCTACTACTGGTCTTCCAGGGAACGATCAAAGCGTAGACTGTTTGAGACATTACTTATATGGGGGAATGTGCGCATGGTGACTGTTGTATTCAATCCCGATACAATTTCTGTGTTTCATCAACACTCTGATAGTCCACAGATTACGGAAAGCCTCCGTATGTGGATCGGAAACTACTACTGGTCTTCCAGGGAACGATCAAAGCGTAGACTGTTAGAGACATTACTCCCATGGTGTAACGTGCGCATGGTAACTGTTGTATTCAATCCCGATGGAATTTCTGTGTTTCATCAACACTCTGGTAGTCCACAGAATACAGAAAGCCTCCAGATGTGCATCGGAAACTACTACTGGTCTTCCAGGGAACGATCAAAGCGTAGACTGTTAGAGACATTACTCAAATGGAGGAAAGTGCGCATTGTGACTATTGTATTCAATCCCGATGCAATTTCTGTGTTTCATCAACACTCTGATTGACCACAGAGTACAGAATGCCTCGAGATGTGCATCGGAAATTACTACTGGTCTTCCAGGGTACGATCAAGGAATAGACTGTTTGAGAATTACTCCCATGGAGGAAAGTGCGCATGTGGACTGTTCTATTCAATCGCGAGGCAATTTCTGTGTTTCATCAACAGTCTGATAGTCCACAGATTACAGAAAGCCCCCAGATGTCCATCGGAAACTACTACTGGTCATCCAGGGAACGATCAAAGCGTAGACTGTTTGAGATATTACTCCCATGAGGAAACTGCGCAGGGAGACTCTTGTATTCAATCCCGATACATTTTCTGTGTTTCATCAACACTCTGATAGGCCACAGATTACAGAATGCCACCAGATGTGCATCGGAAACTACTACTGGTCTTCCAGGGAACGATCAAAGCGTAGACTATTCGAGACATACCTCGCGTGGAGAAAAGTGCGCATGGTGACTGTTGTATTCAATCCTTATGCAATTTCTGTGTTTCTTTAACACTTTGATAGTCCAGAGATTACAGAATTTCACCAGATGTGCATCGGAAACTACTACTGGTCTTACAGTGAACCATCAAAGCATAGACTGTTTGAGAATTACTGCTATGGAGGAAAGTGCGCATGGTGACTGTTGTATTCAATCCCGAGGCAATTTCTGTGTTTCATGAACACTCTGATAGTCCAGAGATACAGAATGCCTCCAGATGTGCATCGGTAACTACTACTGGCCTTACAGTGAACCATCAAAGCATAGACTGTTTGAGAATTACTCCCATGGAGGAAAGTGCGCATGGTGACTGTTGTATTCAATCCGGATGCAATTTCTGTGTTTCATCAACACTCTGATAGTCCACAGATTACGGAAAGCCCCCAGATGTGCATCGGAAACTACTACTGGTCGTCCAGGGAACGATCAAAGCGTAGACTGTTTGAGACATTACTCCCATGGAGGAAACTGCGCATGGTGACTGTTGTATTCATTCCCGATGCAATTTCAGTGTTTCATCAACACTCTGATAGTCCACAGATTACAGAATGCCACCAGATGTGCATCGGAAACTACTACTGGCCTTACAGGGAACGATCAAAGCATAGACTGTTTGAGAATTACTCCCATGGAGGAAAGTGCGCATGTTGACTGCTGTATTCAATCCCGAGGCAATTTCTGTGTTTCATCAGCACTCCGATAGTCCACAGATTACAGAAAGCCCCCAGATGTGCATCGTAAACTACTACTGGTCTTCCAGGGAACGATCTAAGCGTAGACCGTTTGAGACATTACTCCCATGGACGTAACTGCGCATGGAGACTGTTGTATTCAATCCCGATGCAATTTCTGTGTTTCATCAACACTCTGATAGTCCACAGATTGCGGAATGCCTCCAGATGTTCATCGGAAAGTACTACATGTCTTCCAGGGAACGATCAAAGCGTAGACCGTTTGAGACATTACTCCCATGGAGGAAACTGCGCATGTGACTGTTGTATTCCTTCCCGATCCAATTTCTGTGTTTCATCAACACTCTAATAGTCCACAGATTACAGAATGCCTCCAGATGTTCATCGGAAACTACTACTGGTCTTCCAGGGAACGATCAAATCGTAGACTGTTTGAGACATCACTTATATGGTGGAATGTGCGCATGGTGATTGTTGTATACAATCCCGATGCAATTTCTGTGTTTCATCAACACTCTAATAGTATACACATTACAGAATGCCTCCAGATGTGTATCGGAAACTACTACTGGTCTTCCAGGGAACGATCAAAGCGTAGACTGTTAGAGACATTACTCCCATGGAGTAAAGTGCACATGGTGACTGTTGTATTCAATCCCGATGCAATTCCTGTGTTTCATCAACACTCTGGTAGTCCACAGAATACAGAATGCCTCCAGATGTGCAATTGAAACTACTACTGGTCTTCCAGGGAACGATCAAAGCGTAGACTGTTAGAGACATTACTCAAATGGTGGAAAGTGCGCATGGTGACTATTGTATTCAATCCCGATGCAATTTCTGTGTTTCATCAACACTCTGATTTACCACAGAGTACAGAATGCCTCGAGATGTGCATCGGAAACTGCTACTGGTCTTCCAGGGAAAGATCAAAGCATAGACTGTTTGAGAATTACTCCCGTGGAGGAAAGTGCGCATGGTGACTGTTGTATTCAATCCCGATGCAATTTCTGTGTTTCATCAACACTCTGATAGTCCACAGTCTTCAGAAAGCCTCCAGATGTTCATCGGAAACTACTACTGGTCTTCCAGGGAACGATCAAAGCGTAAACTGTTAGAAACATTACTCCCATGGAGGAAAGTTCGCATGGTGACTGTTGTATTCAATCCCGATGCAATTTCTAAGATTCATCAACATACTGATAGTCCACAGATTACAGAATGCCTCCAGATGTTCATCGTAAACTACTACTTGTCTTGCAGGGAACGATCAAATCGTAGGCTGTTTGAGACATTACTCCCATGGAGGAAACTGCGCATGGAGACTCTTGTATTCAATCCCGATGCAATTTCAGTGTTTCATCAACACTCTGATAGTCCACAGTGTACAGAAAGCATCCAGATGTGCATGGGAAACTATTACTGGTCTTCCAGGGAACGATCAAAGCGTAGACTGTTTGATACATTACTCCCATGGAGGAAACTGGGCATAGTGACTGTTGTATTTATTCCCGATGCAATTTCAGTGTTTCATCAACACTCTGATAGTCCACAGATTACAGAATGCCTCCAGGTGTGCATCGGAAGCTACTACTGGTCTTCCAGGGAACGATCAAAGCATAGACTGTTTGAGAATTACTCCCATGGAGGAAAGTGCGCATGTTGACTGCTGTATTCAATCCCGAGGCAATTTCTGTGTTTCATCAGCACTCCGATAGTCCACAGATTACAGAAAGCCCCCAGATGTGCATCGTAAACTACTACTGGTCTTCCAGGGAACGATCAAAGCGTAGACTGTTTGAGACATTACTCCCATGGACGTAACTGCGCATGGAGACTGTTGTATTCAATCCCGATGCAATTTCTGTGTTTCATCAACACTCTGATACTCCACAGATTACAGAATGCCTCCAGATGTTCATCGGAAAGTACTACATGTCTTCCAGGGAACGATCAAAGCGTAGACTGTTTGAGACTTTACTCCCATGGAGGAATGTGCGCATGGTGACATATTCAATCGCGAGGCAATTTCTGTGTTTCATCAACACTCTGATAGTCCACAGATTACAGGAAAACCCCAGATGTGCATCGGAATCTACTACTGGTCTTCCAGGGAACGATCAAATCGTAGACTGTTTGAGACATTACTTATATGGGGGAATGTGCGCATGGTGTTTGTTGTATACAATCCCGGTGCAATTTCTGTGTTTCATCAACACTCTAATAGTATACACATTACAGAATGCCTCCAGATGTGCATCGGAAACTACTACTGGTCTTCCAGGGAACGATCAAAGCGTAGACTGTTAGAGACATTACTCCCATGGAGTAAAGTGCGCATGGTGACTGTTGTATTCAATCCCGATGCAATTCCTGTGTTTCATCAACACTCTGGTAGTCCACAGAATACAGAATGCCTCCAGATGTGCAACTGAAACTACTACTGGTCTTCCAGGGAACGATCAAAGCGTAGACTGTTAGAGACATTACTCAAATGGTGGAAAGTGCGCATGGTGACTATTGTATTCAATCCCGATGCAATTTCTGTGTTTCATCAACACTCTGATATTCCACAGATTACAGAATGCCTCCAGATGTGCATCAGAAACTACTACTGGTCTTCCAGGGAACGATCAAAGCGTAGACTGTTTGAGACATTACTCCCATGGAGGAAACTGCGCATGGAGACTGTTGTATTCAATCCCGATGCAATTTCTGTGTTTCATCAACACTCTGATAGTCCACAGAGTACAGAAAGCCTCCAGATGCGCATCGGAAACTACTACTGGTCTTCCAGGGAACGATCAAAGCGTAGACTGTTAGAGACATTACTCCTATGGAGGAAAGTGCGCATGGTGACTGTTGTAATCAATCCCGATGCAATTTCTGTGTTTCATGAACACTCTGATAGTCCACAGATTACAGAATGCCTCGAGATGTGCATCGGAAACTACTACTGGTCTTCCAGGGAACGATTAAAGCATACACTGCTTGAGAATTACTCCCATGGAGGAAAGTGCGCATGGTGACTGTTGTATTCAATCCCGATGCAATTTCTGTGTTTCATCAACACTCTGATAGTCCACAGTCTTCAGAAAGCCTCCAGATGTTCATCGGAAACTACTACTGGTCTTTCAGCGAGCGATCAAAGCGTAAACTGTTAGAGACATTACTCCCATGGAGAAAAGTGCGCATGGTGACTGTTGTATTCAATCCCGATGCAATTTCAGTGTTTCATCAACACTCTGATAGTCCACAGATTACAGAATGCCACCAGATGTGCATCGGAAACTACTACTGGCCTTACAGGGAACGATCAAAGCATAGACTGTTTGAGAATTACTCCCATGGAGGAAAGTGCGCATGTTGACTGCTGTATTCAATCCCGAGGCAATTTCTGTGTTTCATCAGCACTCCGATAGTCCACAGATTACAGAATGCCACCAGATGTGCATCGGAAACTACTACTGGCCTTACAGGGAACGATCAAAGCGTAGACTGTTTGAGACATTAGTCCCGTGGAGGAAAGTGCGCATGGTGACTGTTGTATTCAATCCCGAGGCAATTTCTGTGTTTCATCAACACTCTGATAGTCCACAGATTACAGAATGCCTCCAGATGTTCATCGGAAAGTACTACTTGTCTTCCAGGGAACGATCAAAGCGTAGACTGTTTGAGACTTTACTCCCATGGAGGAATGTGGGCATGGTGACTGTTGTATTCAATCGCGAGGCAATTTCTGTGTTTCATCAACACTCTGATAGTCCACAGATTACAGAAAAACCCAAGATGTGCATCGGAATCTACTACTGGTCTTCCAGGGAACGATCAAAGCGTAGACTGTTTGAGACATTACTCCCATGGAGGAAACTGCGCATGGTGACTGTTGTATTCCTTCCCGATCGAATCTCTGTGTTTCATCAACACTCTAATAGTCCACAGATTACAGAATGCCTCCAGATGTTCATCGTAAACTACTACTGGTCTTCCAGGGAACGATCTAATCGTAGACTGTTTGAGACATTAGTTATATGGTGGAATGTGCGCATGGTGATTGTTGTAACAATCCCGATGCAATTTCTGTGTTTCATCAACACTCTAATAGTATACACATTACAGAATGCCTCCGGATGTGCATCGGAAACTATTACTGGTCTTCCAGGGAACGATCAAAGCGTAGACTTTTGAGACATTACTTTTATGGAGGAATGTGCGCATTGTGACAGTTGTATTCAATCCCGATGCAATTTCTGTGTTTCATCAACACTCTGATACTCCACAGATTACAGAATGCCTCCAGATGTGCATCGGAAACTGCTACTGGTCTTCCAGGAACGATCAAAGCGCAAACTCTTTGAAACATTACTCCCATGGGGGAAAGTGCGCATGGTGACTGTTGTATTCAATCCCGATGCAATTTCTGTGTTTCATCAACACTCTGATAGTCCACAGATTACGGAAAGCCTCCGTATGTGCATCGGAAACTACTACTGGTCTTCCAGGGAACGATCAAAGCGTAGACTGTTAGAGACATTACTCCCATGGAGGAAAGTGCGCATGGTGACTGTTGTATTCAATCCCGAGGCAATTTCTGTGTTTCATCAACACTCTGATAGTCCAGAGATACAGAATGCCTCCAGATGTGCATCGGAAACTACTACTGGCCTTACAGGGAACCATCAAAGCATAACTGTTTGAGAATTACTCCCATGGAGGAAAGTGCGCATGGTGACTGTTGTATTCAATCCGGATGCAATTTCTGTGCTTCATCAACACTCTGATAGTCCACAGATTACGGAAAGCCCCCAGATGTGCATCGGAAACTACTACTGGTCTTCCAGGGAACGATCAAAACGTAGACTGCTTGATACATTACTCCCATGGAGGAACCTGGGCATAGTGACTGTTGTATTCATTCCCGATGCAATTTCAGTGTTTCATCAACACTCTGATAGTCCACAGATTACAGAATGCCACCAGATGTGCATCGCAAACTACTACTGGCCTTACAGGGAACGATCAAAGCATAGACTGTTTGAGAATTACTCCTATGGAATAAAGTGCGCATGTTGACTGCTGTATTCAATCCCGAGGCAATTTCTGTGTTTCATCAGCACTCCGATAGTCCACAGATTACAGAAAGCCCCCAGATGTGCATCGGAAACTACTACTGGTCTTCCAGGGAACGATCACAGCGTACACTGTTTGAGACATTACTCCCATGGACGTAACTGCGCATGGAGACTGTTGTATTCAATCCCGATGCAATTTCTGTGTTTCATCAACACACTGATAGTCCACAGATTACAGAATGCCTCGAGATGTGCATCGGAAACTGCTACTCGTTTTCCAGGGAACGATCAAGGCATAGACTGTTTGAGAATTACTCCCATGTAGGAAAGTGCGCATGGTGACTGTTGTATTCAATCCCGATGCAATTTCTGTGTTTCATCAACACTCTGATAGTCCACAGAGAACAGAACGCCTCCAGATGTGCATATTAAACTACTACTGGTCTTCTGGGGAACGATCAAAGCGTAGACTGTTAGAGACATTACTCCCATGGAGGAAACTGCGCATGGTGACTGTTGTATTCCTTCCCGATCCAATTTCTGTGTTTCATCAACACTCTGATAGTCCACAGAGTACAGAAAGCCTCCAGATGTGCATCGGAAACTACTACTGGTCTTCCAGGGAACGATCAAAGCGTAGACTGTTAGAGACATTACTCAAATGGAGGAAAGTGCGCACGGTGACTATTGTAATCAATCCCGATGCAATTTCTGTGTTTCATCAACATTCTGATAGTCCACAATCTTCAGAAAGCCTCCAGATGTATATATTAAACTACTACTGGTCTTCTGGGGAACGATCAAAGCGTAGACTGTTAGAGACATTCCTCCCATGGAGGAAAGTGCGCATGGTAACTGTTGTATTGAATCCCGAGGCAATTTCTGTGTTTCATCAACACTCTGATAGTCCACAGATTACAGAAAGCCCCCAGATGTGCATCGGAATCTACTACTTGTCTTCCAGGGATCGATCAAAGCGTAGACTGTTTGAGACATTACTCCCATGGAGGAAACTGCGCATGGTGACTGTTGTATTCATTCCCCATGCTATTTCTGTGTTTCATCAACACTCTGATAGTCAACAGATTACAGAATTTCTCCAGATGCGTATCGGAAACTACTACTCGTCTTACAGGGAACGATCAAAGCATAGACTGTTTGAGAATTACTCCCATGGAGGAAAGTGCGCTTGGTGACTGTTGTATTCAATTCACGATGCAATTTCTGTGTTTCGTCTACACTCTGATAGTCCGCAGATTACGGAAAGCCCCCAGATGTGCATCAGAAACTACTACTGGTCTTCCAGGGAACGATCAAAGCGTAGACTGTTTGAGACATTACTCCCATGGAGGAAACTGCGCATGGTGACTGTTGTATTCATTAACCATGCAATTTCTGTGTTTCATCAACACTCTGATAGTCCACAGATTACAGAATTTCTCCAGATGCGTATCGGAAACTACTACTGGTCTTACAGAGAACGATCAAAGCATAGACTGTTTGAGAATTACTCCCATGGAGGAAAGTGCGCATGGTGACTGTTGTATTCAATCCCGATGCAATTTCTGTGTTTCATCAACACTCTGATAGTCCACAGATTACGGAAAGCCCCCGGATGTGCATCAGAAACTACTACTGGTCTTCCAGGGATCGAGCAAAGCGTAGACTGTTAGAGACATTACTCAAATGGAGGAAATTGCGCATGGTGACTATTGTATTCAATCCCGATGCAATTTCTGTGTTTCATCAACACTCTGATTGACCACAGAGTACAGAATGCCTCGAGATGTGCATCGGAAACTGCTACTGGTCTTCCAGGGAACGATCAAAGCGTAGACTGTTTGAACATTACTCCCATGGACGAAACTGCGCATGGAGACTGTTGTATTCAATCCCGATGCAATTTCTGTGTTTCATCAACACTCTGATAGTCCTCAGATTACAGAATGCCTCCAGATGTTCATCGGAAAGTACTACTTGTCTTCCAGGGAAAGATCAAAGCGTAAACTGTTTGAGACTTTACTCCCATGGAGGAATGTGCGCATGGTGACTGTTGTATTCAATCGCGAGGCAATTTCTGTGTTTCATCAACACTCTGATAGTCCACAGATTACAGAAAAACCCCAGATGTGCATCGGAATCTACTACTGGTCTTCCAGGGAACGATCAAAGCGTAGACTGTTTGAGACATTACTCCCATGGAGGAAACTGCGCATGGTGACTGTTGTATATCTTCCCGATCCAATTTCTGTGTTTCATCAACACTCTAATAGTCCACAGATTACAGAATGCCTCCAGATGTTCATCGTAAACTACTACTGGTCTTCCAGGGAACGATCAAATCGTAGACTGTTTGAGACATTACTTACAAGGGGGAATGTGCGCATGGTGACTGTTGTATTCAATCGCGATGCAATTTCTGTGTTTCATCAACACTCTAATAGTCCACAGATTACAGAATGCCTCCAGATGTGCATCGGAAACTACTACTGGTCTTACAGGGAACGAACAAAGCATAGACTGTTTGAGAATTACTCCCATGGAGGAAAGTGCGCATGGTGACTGTTGTATTCAATCCCGATGCAATTTCGGTGTATCATCAACACTCTGATATTCCACAGATTACAGAATGCCTCCAGATGTGCATCGGAAACTATTACTGGTCTTCCAGGGAACGATCAAAGCGTAGACTTTTGAGACATTACTTTTATGGAGGAATGTGCGCATGGTGACTGTTGTATTCAATCCCGATGCAATTTCTGTGTTTCATCAACACTCTGATACTCCACAGATTACAGAATACCTCCAGATGTGCATCGGAAACTGCTACTGGTCTTCCAGGAACGATCAAAGCGTAAACTCTTTGAAACATTACTCCCATGGAAGAAAGTGCGCATGGTGACTGTTGTATTCAATCCCGATGCAATTTCTGTGTTTCATCAACACTCTGATAGTCCACAGATAACGGAAAGCCTCCGTATGTGCATCGAAAACTACTACTGGTCTTCCAGGGAACGACCAAAGCGTAGACTGTTAGAGACATTACTCCCATGGAGTTAAGTGCGCATGGTGACTGTTGTATTTAATACCGATGCAATTTCTGTGTTTCATCAACACTCTGGTAGTCCACAGAATACAGAATGCCTTCAGATGTGCAATTGAAACTACTACTGGTCTTCCAGGGAACGATCAAAGCGTAGACTGTTTGAGACACTACTCAAACGGAGGAAACAGCGCATGGAGACCGTTGTATTCAATCCCGATGCAATTTCTGTGTTTCATCAACACTCTGATAGTCCACAGAGTACAGAAAGCCTCCAGATGTGCATCGGAAACTACTACTGGTCTTCCAGGGAACGATCAAAGCGTAGACTGTTAGAGACATTACTCAAATGGAGGAAAGTGCGCATGGTGACTATTGTATTCAATCCCGATGCAATTTCTGTGTTTCATCAACACTCTGATTGACCACAGAGTACAGAATGCCTCGAGATGTGCATCGGAAACTGCTACTGGTCTTCCAGGGAACGATAAAATCATAGACTGTTTGAGAATTACTCCCATGGAAAAAAGTGCGCATGGTGACTGTTGTATTCAATCCCGATGCAATTTCTGTGTTTCATTAACACTCTGATAGTCCACAGAGAACAGAAGCCTCCAGATGTGCATCGGAAACTACTACTGGTCTTCCAGGGAACGATCAAAGCCTAAACTGTTAGAGACATTACTCCCATGGAGGAAAGTTCGCATGGTGACTGTTGTATTCAATCCCGATGCAATTTCTGAGTTTCATCAACACTCTGATAGTCAACAGATTACAGAAAGCCCCCAGATGTGCATCGGAATCTACTACTGGTCTTCCAGGGAACGATCAAACCTAAACTGTTAGAGACATTACTCCCATGGAGGAAAGTTCGCATGGTGACTGTTGTATTCAATCCCGATGCAATTTCTGTGTTTTATCAACATTCTCATAGTCCACAGTCTTCAGAAAGCCTCCAGATGTGCATATTAAACTACTACTGGTCTTCTGGGGAACGATCAAAGCATAGACTGTTTAGTATTACTCCCACGGAGGAAAGTGCGCATGGTGACTGTTGTATTCAATCCCGATGCAATTTCTGTGTTTCATCAACACTCTGATAGTCCACACATTACGGAAAGCCCCCAGATGTGCATCAGAAACTACTACTGGTCTTCCAGGGTACGATCAAAGCGTAGAGTGTTTGAGACATTACTCCCATGGAGGAAACTGCGCATAGTGACTGTTGTATTCATTCCCGATGCAATTTCTGTGTTTCATCAACACTCTGATAGTCCACAGATTACAGAATGCCACCAGATGTGCATCGGAAACTACTCCTGGTCTTCCAGGCAACGATCAAATCGTAGACTGTTTGAGACATTACTTATATTGGGGAATGTGCGCATGGTGACTGTTGTATTCAATCCCGATGTAATTTCTGTGTTTCATCAACACTCTAATAGTCCACAGATTACAGAATGCCTCCAGATGTGCATCGGAAACTACTACTGGTCTTACAGGGAACGATCAAAGCATAGACTGTTTGAGAATTACTCCCATGGAGGAAAGTGCGCATGGTGACTGTTGTATTCAATCCCGATGCAATTTCTGTGTTTCATCAACACTCTGATTGTCCACAGATTACGGAAAGCCTCCGTATGTGCATCGGAAACTACTACTGGTCTTCCAGGGAACGATCAAAGCGTAGACTGTTAGAGACATTACTCCCATGGAGTAAAGTGCGCATGGTGACTGTTGTATTCAATCCCGATGCAATTTCTGTGTTTCATCAACACTCTGGTAGTCCACAGAATACAGAATGCCTCCAGATGTGCAATTGAAACTACTACTGGTCTTCCAGGGAACGATCAAAGCGTAGACTGTTTGAGACATTACTCCCTCGGAGGATACTGCGCATGGAGACCGTTGTATTCAATCCCGATGCAATTTCTGTGTTTCATCAACACTCTGATAGTCCACAGGGTACAGAAAGCCTCCAGATGTGCATATTAAACTACTACTGGTCTTCTGGGGAACGATCAAAGCATAGACTGTTTGAGAATTACTCCCACGGAGGAAAGTGCGCATGGTGACTGTTGTATTCAATCCGGATGCAATTTCTGTGTTTCATCAACACTCTGATAGTCCACACATTACGGAAAGCCCCCAGATGTGCATCAGAAACTACTACTGGTCTTCCAGGGAACGATCAAAGCATAGACTGTTTGAGAATTACTCCCATGGAGGAAAGTGCGCATGGTGACTGTTGTATTCAATCCCGATGCAATTTCCATGTTTCATCAACACTCTGATAGTCCACAGAGAACAGAAAGCCTCGAGATGTGCATCTGAAACTGCTACTGGTCTTCCAGGGAACGATCAAAGCATAGACTGTTTGAGAATTACTCCCATGGAGGAAAGTTCGCATGGTGACTGTTGTATTCAATCCCGATGCAATTTCTGTGTTTCATCAACATTCTGGTAGTCCACAGATTACAGAATGCCGTGCGATGTGCATCGGAAACAGCTATTGGTCTTCCAGGGAACGATCAAAGCATAGACTGTTTGAGAATTAATCCCATGGAGGAAAGTGCGCATGGTGACTGTTGTATTCAATCCCGATGCAATTTCTGTGTTTCATCAACACTCTGATAGTCCACACATTACGGAAAGCCCCCAGATGTGCATCAGAAACTACTACTGGTCTTCCAAGGAACGATCAAAGCGTAGACTGTTTGAGACACATACTCCCATGGAGGAAACTGCGCATAGTGACTGTTGTATTCATTCCCGATGCAATTTCTGTGTTTCATCAACACTCTGATACTCCACAGATTACAGAATGCCTCCAGATGTGCATCGGAAACTGCTACTGGTCTTCCAGGAACGATCAAAGAATAAACTCTTTGAAACATTACTCCCATGGAGGAAAGTGCGCATGGTGACTGTTGTATTCAATCCCGATGCAATTTCTGTGTTTCATCAACACTCTGATAGTCCACAGATTACGGAAAGCCTCCGTATGTGCATCGGAAACTACTACTGGTCTTCCAGGGAACGATCAAAGCGTAGACTGTTAGAGACATTACTCCCATGGAGTAAAGTGCGCATGGTGACTGTTGTATTCAATCCCGATGCAATTTCTGTGTTTCATCAACACTCTGGTAGTCCACAAAAAACAGAATGCCTCCAGATGTGAATCGGAAACTATTACTGGTCTTCCAGGGAACGATCAAAGCGTAGACTGTTAGAGACATTACTCAAATGGAGGAAAGTGCGCATGGTGACTATTGTATTCAATCCCGATGCAATTTCTGTGTTTCATCAACACTCTGATAGTCCACACATTACGGAAAGCCCCCAGATGTGCATCAGAAACTACTACTGGTCTTCCAGGGAACGATCAAAGCGTAGACTGTTTGAGACACATACTCCCATGGAGGAAACTGAGCATAGTGACTGTTGTATTCATTCCCGATGAAATTTCTGTGTTTCATCAACACTCTGATACTCCGCAGATTACAGAATGCCTCCAGATGTGCATCGGAAACTGCTACTGGTCTTCCAGGAACGATCAAAGAATAAACTCTTTGAAACATTACTCCCATGGAGGAAAGTGCGCATGGTGACTGTTGTATTCAATCCCGATGCAATTTCTGTGTTTCATCAACACTCTGATAGTCCACAGATTACGGAAAGCCTCCGTATGTGCATCGGAAACTACTACTGGTCTTCCAGGGAACGATCAAAGCGTAGACTGTTAGAGACATTACTCCCATGGAGTAAAGTGCGCATGGTGACTGTTGTATTCAATCCCGATGCAATTTCTGTGTTTCATCAACACTCTGGTAGTCCACAGAATACAGAATGCCTCCAGATGTGCATCGGAAACTATTACTGGTCTTCCAGGGAACGATCAAAGCGTAGACTGTTAGAGACATTACTTAAATGGAGGAAAGTGCGCATGGTGACTATTGTATTCAATCCCGATGCAATTTCTGTGTTTCATCAACACTCTGATTGACCACAGAGTACAGAATGCCTCGAGATGTGCATCTGAAACTACTACTGGTCTTCCAGGGAACGAACAAAGCCTAAACTGTTAGAGACATTACTCCCATGGAGGAAAGTTCGCATGGTGACTGTTGTATTCAATCCCGATGCAATTTCTGTGTTTCATCAACACTCTGATAGTCAACAGATTACAGAAAGCCCCCAGATGTGCATCGGAATCTACTACTGGTCTTCCAGGGAACGATCAAAGCCTAAACTGTTAGAGACATTACTCCCATGGAGGAAAGTTCGCATGGTGACTGTTGTATTCAATCCCGATGCAATTTCTGTGTTTTATCAACATTCTCATAGTCCACAGTCTTCAGAAAGCCTCCAGATGTGCATATTAAACTACTACTGGTCTTCTGGGGAACGATCAAAGCATAGACTGTTTAGAATTACTCCCACGGAGGAAAGTGCGCATGGTGACTGTTGTATTCAATCCCGATGCAATTTCTGTGTTTCATCAACACTCTGATAGTCCACACATTACGGAAAGCCCCCAGATGTGCATCAGAAACTACTACTGGTCTTCCAGGGAACGATCAAAGCGTAGAGTGTTTGAGACATAACTCCCATGGAGGAAACTGCGCATAGTGACTGTTGTATTCATTCCCGATGCAATTTCTGTGTTTCATCAACACTCTGATAGTCCACAGATTACAGAATGCCACCAGATGTGCATCGGAAACTACTCCTGGTCTTCCAGGGAACGATCAAATCGTAGACTGTTTGAGACATTACTTATATGGGGGAATGTGCGCATGGTGACTGTTGTATTCAATCCCGATGTAATTTCTGTGTTTCATCAACACTCTAATAGTCCACAGATTACAGAATGCCTCCAGATGTGCATCGGAAACTACTACTGGTCTTACAGGGAACGATCAAAGCATAGACTGTTTGAGAAATACTCCCATGGAGGAAAGTGCGCATGGTGACTGTTGTATTCAATCCCGATGCAGTTTCTGTGTATCATCAACACTCTGATATTCCACAGATTACAGAATGCCTGCAGATGTGCATCGGAAACTATTACTGGCCTTCCAGGGAACGATCAAAGCGTAGACTTTTGAGACATTACTTTTATGGAGGAATGAGCGCATAGTGACTGTTGTATTCAATCCCGATGCAATTTCTGTGTTTCATCAACACTCCGATACTCCACAGATTACAGAATGCCTCCAGATGTGCATCGGAAACTGCTACTGGTCTTCCAGGAACGATCAAAGCGTAAACTCTTTGAAACATTACTCCCATGGAGGAAAGTGCGCATGGTGACTGTTGTATTCAATCCCGATGCAATTTCTGTGTTTCATCAACACTCTGATAGTCCACAGATTACGGAAAGCCTCCGTATGTGCATCGGAAACTACTACTGGTCTTCCAGGGAACGATCAAAGCGTAGACTGTTAGAGACATTACTCCCATGGAGTAAAGTGCGCATGGTGACTGTTGTATTCAATCCCGATGCAATTTCTGTGTTTCATCAACACTCTGGTAGTCCACAGAATACAGAATGCCTCCAGATGTGCAATTGAAACTACTACTGGTCTTCCAGGGAACGATCAAAGCGTAGACTGTTTGAGACATTACTCCCACGGAGGATACTGCGCATGGAGACCGTTGTATTCAATCCCGATGCAATTTCTGTGTTTCATCAACACTCTGATAGTCCACAGGGTACAGAAAGCCTCCAGATGTGCATATTAAACTACTACTGGT
This sequence comes from Schistocerca gregaria, assembly GCF_023897955.1. NCBI lineage: Eukaryota > Metazoa > Arthropoda > Insecta > Orthoptera > Acrididae > Schistocerca > Schistocerca gregaria. The sequence goes on from NW_026061699.1 coordinate 1,473,426, forward strand.
CTTCTGGGGAACGATCAAAGCATAGACTGTTTGAGAATTACTCCCACGGAGGAAAGTGCGCATGGTGACTGTTGTATTCAATCCCGATGCAATTTCTGTGTTTCATCAACACTCTGATAGTCCACACATTACGGAAAGCCCCCAGATGTGCATCAGAAACTACTACTGGTCTTCCAGGGAACGATCAAAGCATAGACTGTTTGAGAATTACTCCCATGGAGGAAAGTGCGCATGGTGACTGTTGTATTCAATCCCGATGCAATTTCCATGTTTCATCAACACTCTGATAGTCCACAGAGAACAGAAAGCCTCGAGATGTGCATCTGAAACTGCTACTGGTCTTCCAGGGAACGATCAAAGCATAGACTGTTTGAGAATTACTCCCATGGAGGAAAGTTCGCATGGTGACTGTTGTATTCAATCCCGATGCAATTTCTGTGTTTCATCAACATTCTGGTAGTCCACAGATTACAGAATGCCGTGCGATGTGCATCGGAAACAGCTACTGGTCTTCCAGGGAACGATCAAAGCATAGACTGTTTGAGAATTAATCCCATGGAGGAAAGTGCGCATGGTGACTGTTGTATTCAATCCCGATGCAATTTCTGTGTTTCATCAACACTCTGATAGTCCACACATTACGGAAAGCCCCCAGATGTGCATCAGAAACTACTACTGGTCTTCCAAGGAACGATCAAAGCGTAGACTGTTTGAGACACATACTCCCATGGAGGAAACTGCGCATAGTGACTGTTGTATTCATTCCCGATGCAATTTCTGTGTTTCATCAACACTCTGATACTCCACAGATTACAGAATGCCTCCAGATGTGCATCGGAAACTGCTACTGGTCTTCTAGGAACGATCAAAGAATAAACTCTTTGAAATATTACTCCCATGGAGGAAAGTGCGCATGGTGACTGTTGTATTCAATCCCGATGCAATTTCTGTGTTTCATCAACACTCTGATAGTCCACAGATTACGGAAAGCCTCCGTATGTGCATCGGAAACTACTACTGGTCTTCCAGGGAACGATCAAAGCGTAGACTGTTAGAGACATTACTCCCATGGAGTAAAGTGCGCATGGTGACTGTTGTATTCAATCCCGATGCAATTTCTGTGTTTCATCAACACTCTGGTAGTCCACAAAAAACAGAATGCCTCCAGATGTGAATCGGAAACTATTACTGGTCTTCCAGGGAACGATCAAAGCGTAGACTGTTAGAGAAATTACTCAAATGGAGGAAAGTGCGCATGGTGACTATTGTATTCAATCCCGATGCAATTTCTGTGTTTCATCAAAACTCTGATAGTCCACACATTACGGAAAGCCCCCAGATGTGCATCAGAATCTACTACTGGTCTTCCAGGGAACGATCAAAGCGTAGACTGTTTGAGACACATACTCCCATGGAGGAAACTGAGCATAGTGACTGTTGTATTCATTCCCGATGAAATTTCTGTGTTTCATCAACACTCTGATACTCCGCAGATTACAGAATGCCTCCAGATGTGCATCGGAAACTGCTACTGGTCTTCCTGGAACGATCAAAGAATAAACTCTTTGAAACATTACTCCCATGGAGGAAAGTGCGCATGGTGACTGTTGTATTCAATCCCGATGCAATTTCTGTGTTTCATCAACACTCTGATAGTCCACAGATTACGGAAAGCCTCCGTATGTGCATCGGAAACTACTACTGGTCTTCCAGGGAACGATCAAAGCGTAGACTGTTAGAGACATTACTCCCATGGAGTAAAGTGCGCATGGTGACTGTTGTATTCAATCCCGATGCAATTTCTGTGTTTCATCAACACTCTGGTAGTCCACAGAATACAGAATGCCTCCAGATGTGCATCGGAAACTATTACTGGTCTTCCAGGGAACGATCAAAGCGTAGACTGTTAGAGACATTACTTAAATGGAGGAAAGTGCGCATGGTGACTATTGTATTCAATCCCGATGCAATTTCTGTGTTTCATCAACACTCTGATTGACCACAGAGTACAGAATGCCTCGAGATGTGCATCTGAAACTGCTACTGGTCTTCCAGGGAACGATCAAAGCATAGACTGTTTGAGAATTACTCCCATGGAGGAAAGTGCGCATGGTGACTGTTGTACTCAATCCCGATGCAATTTCTGTGTTTCATCAACACTCTGATTGTCCACAGAGAACAGAAAGCCTCCAGATGTGCATCGGAAACTACTACTGGTCTTCCAGGGAACGATCAAAGCCTAAACTGTTAGAGACATTACTCCCATGGAGGAAAGTTCGCATGGTGACTGTTGTATTCAATCCCGATGCAATTTCTGTGTTTCATCAACACTCTGATAGTCCACACATTACGGAAAGCCCCCAGATGTGCAACAGAAACTACTACTGGTCTTCCAGGGAACGATCAAAGCGTAGACTGTTTGAGACATTACTTATATGGGGGAAGGTGCGCATGGTGACTGTTGTATTCAATCCCGATGCAATTTCTGTGTTTCATCAACACTCTGATACTCCACAGATTACAGAATGCCTCCAGATGTGCATCGGAAACTGCTACTGGTCTTCCAGGAACGATCAAAGCGTAAACCCTTTGAAACATTACTCCCATGGAGGAAAGTGCGCATGGTGACTGTTGTATTCAATCCCGATGCAATTTCTGTGTTTCATCAACACTCTGATAGTCCACAGATTACGGAAAGCCTCCGTATGTGCATCGGAAACTACTAATGGTCTTCCAGGGAACGATCAAAGCGTAGTCTGTTAGAGATATTACTCCCATGGAGTAAAGTGCGCATGGTGACTGTTGTATTCAATCCCGATGCAATTTCTGTGTTTCATCACCACTCTGGTAGTCCACAGAATACAGAATGCCTCCAGATGTGCAATTGAAACTACTACTGGTCTTCCAGGGAACGATCAAAGCGTAGACTGTTTGAGACATTACTCCCACGGAGGAAACTGCGAATGGAGACCGTTGTATTCAATCCCGATGCAATTTCTGTGTTTCATCAACACTCTGATAGTCCACAGAGTACAGAAAGCCTCCAGATGTGCATCGGTAACTACTACTGGTCTTCCAGGGAACGATCAAAGCGTAGACTGTTAGAGACATTACTCAAATGGAGGAAAGTGCGCATGGTGACTGTTGTATTCAATCCCGATGCAATTTCTGTGTTTCATCAACACTCTGATTGACCACAGAGTACACAATGCCTCGAGATGTGCATCGGAAACTGCTACTGGTCTTCCAGGGAACGATCAAAGCATAGACTGTTTGAGAATTACTCCCATGGAGGAAAGTGCGCATGGTGACTGTTGTATTCAATCCCGATGCAATTTCTGTGTTTCATCAACACTCTGATAGTCCACAGAGAACAGAAAGCCTCCAGATGTGCATCGGAAACTACTACTGGTCTTCCAGGGAACGATCAAAGCCTAAACTGTTAGAGACATTACTCCCATGGAGGAAAGTTCGCATGGTGACTGTTGTATTCAATCCCGATGCAATTTCTGTGTTTCATCAACATTCTGGTAGTCCACAGATTACAGAATGCCGTGAGATGTGCATCGGAAACTGCTACTGGTCTTCCAGGGAACGATCAAAGCATAGACTGTTTGAGAATTAATCCCATGGAGGAAAGTGCGCATGGTGTCTGTTGTATTCAATCCCGATGCAATTTCTGTGTTTCATCAACACTCTGATAGTCCACAGAGTACAGAAGCCTCCAGATGTGCATCGGAAACTACTACTGGTCTTCCAGGGAACGATCAAAGCCTAAAATGTTAGAGACATTACTCCCATGGAGGAAAGTTCGCATGGTGACTGTTGTATTCAATCCCGATGCAATTTCTGTGTTTCATCAACACTCTGATAGTCCACAGATTACAGAATTTCTCCAGATGCGTATCGGAAACTACTACTGGTCTTACAGGGAACGATCAAAGCATAGACTGTTTGAGAATTACTCCCACGGAGGAAAGTGCGCATGGTGACTGTTGTATTCAATCCCGATGCAATTTCTGTGTTTCATCAACACTCTGATAGTCCACACATTACGGAAAGCCCCCAGATGTGCATCAGAAACTACTACTGGTCTTCCAGGGAACGATCAAAGCGTAGACTGTTTGAGACATTACTCCCATGGAGGAAACTGCGCATAGTGACTGTTGTATTCATTCAAGATGCAATTTCTGTGTTTCATCAACACTCTGATAGTCCACAGATTACAGAATGCCACCAGATGTGCATCGGAAACTACTACTGGTCTTACAGGGAACGATCAAAGCATAGACTGCTTGAGAATTACTCCCATGGACGAAACTGCGCATGGAGAATGTTGTATTCCATCCCGATGCAATTTCTGTGTTTCATCAACACTCTGATAGTCCACAGATTACAGAATGCCTCCAGATGTTCAACGGAAAGTACTACTTGTTTTCCAGGGAACGATCAAAGCGTAGACTGTTTGAGACTTTACTCCCATGGAGGAATGTGCGCATGGTGACTGTTGTATTCAATCCGGATGCAATTTCTGTGTTTCATCAACACTCTGATAGTCCACAGATTACAGAAAAACCCCAGATGTGCATCGGAATCTACTAATGGTCTTCCAGGGAACGATCAAAGCGTAGACTGTTTGAGACATAACTCCCATGGAGGGAACTGCGCATGGTGACTGTTGTATTCCTTCCCGATCCAATTTCTGTGTTTCATCAACACTCTGATAGTCCACAGAGTACAGAAAGCCTCCAGATGTGCATCGGAAACTACTACTGGTCTTCCAGGGAACGATCAAAGCGGAGACTGTTAGAGACATTACTCATATGGAGTAAAGTGCGCATGGTGACTGTTGTATTCAATCCCGATGCAATTTCTGTGTTTCATCAACACTCTGGTAGTCCACAGAATACAGAATGCCTCCAGATGTGCAATTGGAACTACTACTGGTCTTCCAGGGAACGATCAAAGCGTAGACTGTTTGAGACATTACTCCCATGGAGGAAACTGCGCATGGAGACCGTGGTATTCAATCCCGATGCAATTTCTGTGTTTCATCAACACTCTGATAGTCCACAGAGTACAGAAAGCCTCCAGATGTGCATCGGAAACTACTACTGGTCTTCCAGGGAACGATCAAAGCGTAGACTGTTAGAGACATTACTCAAATGGAGGAAAGTGCGCATGGTGACTATTGTATTCAATCCCGATGCAATTTCTGTGTTTCATCAACACTCTGATTGACCACAGAGTACAGAATGCTTCGAGATGTGCATCGGAAACTGCTACTGGTCTTCCAGGGAACGATCAAAGCATAGACTGTTTGAAAATTACTCCCATGGAGGAAAGTGCGCATGGTGACTGTTGTATTCAATCCCGATGCAATTTCTGTGTTTCATCAACACTCTGATAGTCCACAGAGAACAGAAAGCCTCCAGATGTGCATCGGAAACTACTACTGGTCTTCCAGGGAACGATCAAAGCCTAAACTGTTAGAGACATTACTCCCATGGAGGAAAGTTCGCATGGTGACTGTTGTATTCAATCCCGATGCAATTTCTGTGTTTCATCAACATTCTGGTAGTCCACAGATTACAGAATGCCGTGAGATGTGCATCGGAAACTGCTACTGGTCTTCCAGGGAACGATTAATTCATAGACTGTTTGAGAATTAATCCCATGGAGGAAAGTCCGCATGGTGACTGTTGTATTCAATCCCGATGCAATTTCTGTGTTTCATCAACACTCTGATAATCCACAGAGAACAGAAAGCCTCCAGATGTGCATCGGAAACTACTACTGGTCTTCCAGGGAACGATCAAAGCCTAAACTGTTAGAGACATTACTCCCATGGAGGAAAGTTCGCATGGTGGCTGTTGTATTCAGTCCCGATGCAGTTTCTGTGTTTCATCAACATTCTCATAGTCCACTGTCTTCAGAAAGCCTCCAGATGTGCATATTAAACTACTACTGGTCTTCTGGGGAACGATCAAAGCGTAGACTGTTAGGGACATTACTCCCATGGAGGAAAGTGCGCACGGTAACTGTTGTATTCAATCCCGAGGCAATTTCTGTGTTTCATCAACACTCTGATACTCCACAGATTACAGAAAGCCCCCAGATGTGCATCGGAATCTACTACTGGTCTTCCAGGGAACGATCAAAGCGTAGACTGTTTGAGACATTACTCCCCAGGAGGAAACTGCGCATGGTGACTGTTGTATTCATTCCCCATGCAATTTCTGTGTTTCATCAACACTCTGATAGTCCACAGATTACAGAATTTCTCCAGATGCGTATCGGAAACTACTACTGGTCTTACAGGGAACGATCAAAGCATAGACTGTTTGAGAATTACTCCGACGGAGGAAAGTGCGCATGGTGACTGTTGTATTCAATCCCGATGCAATTTCTGTGTTTCATCAACACTCTGATAGTCCACACATTACGGAAAGCCCCCAGATGTGCATCAGAAACTACTACTGGTCTTCCAGGGAACGATCAAAGCGTAGACTGTTTGAGACATTACTCCCATGGAGGAAACTGCGCATAGTGACTGTTGTATTCATTCCCGATGCAATTTCCGTGTTTCATCAACATTCTGGTAGTCCACAGATTACAGAATGCCGTGAGATGTGCATCGGAAACTGCTACTGGTCTTCCAGGGAACGATCAATTCATAGACTGTTTGAGAATTAATCCCATGGAGGAAAGTCCGCATGGTGACTGTTGTATTCAATCCCGATGCAATTTCTGTGTTTCATCAACACTCTGATAGTCCACAGATTACAGAATGCCTCCAGATGTTCAACGGAAAGTACTACTTGTTTTCCAGGGAACGATCAAAGCGTAGACTGTTTGAGACTTTACTCCCATGGAGGAATGTGCGCATGGTGACTGTTGTATTCAATCGCGAGGCAATTTCTGTGTTTCATCAACACTCTGATAGTCCACAGATTACAGAAAAACCCCAGATGTGCATCGGAATCTACCAATGGTCTTCCAGGGAACGATCAAAGCGAAGACTGTTTGAGACATAACTCCCATGGAGGGAACTGCGCATGGTGACTGTTGTATTCCTTCCCGATCCAATTTCTGTGTTTCATCAACACTCTGATAGTCCACAGAGTACAGAAAGCCTCCAGATGTGCATCGGAATCTACTACTGGTCTTCCAGGGAACGATCAAAGCGTAGACTGTTTGAGACATTTTTCCCATGGAGTAAAGTGCGCATGGTGACTGTTGTATTCAATCCCGATGCAATTTCTGTGTTTCATCAACACTCTGGTAGTCCACAGAATACAGAATGCCTCCAGATGTGCAACGGAAAGTACTACTTGTTTTCCAGGGAACGATCAAAGCGTAGACTGTTTGAGACTTTACTCCCATGGAGGAATGTGCGCATGGTGACTGTTGTATTCAATCCGGATGCAATTTCTGTGTTTCATCAACACTCTGATAGTCCACAGATTACAGAAAAACCCCAGATGTGCATCGGAATCTACTAATGGTCTTCCAGGGAACGATCAAAGCGTAGACTGTTTGAGACGTAACTCCCATGGAGGGAACTGCGCATGGTGACTGTTGTATTCCTTCCCGATCCAATTTCTGTGTTTCATCAACACTCTGATAGTCCACAGAGTACAGAAAGCCTCCAGATGTGCATCGGAAACTACTACTGGTCTTCCAGGGAACGATCAAAGCGGAGACTGTTAGAGACATTACTCATATGGAGTAAAGTGTGCATGGTGACTGTTGTATTCAATCCTGATGCAATTTCTGTGTTTCATCAACACTCTGATAGTGCACAGAGAACAGAAAGCCTCCAGTTGTGCATCGGAAACTACTACTGGTCTTCCAGGGAACGATCAAAGCCTAAACTGTTAGAGACATTACTCCCATGGAGGAAAGTTCGCATGGTGACTGTTGTATTCAATCCAGATGCAATTTCTGTGTTTCATCAACATTCTCATAGTCCACAGTCTTCAGAAAGCCTCCAGATGTGCATATTAAACTACTACTGGTCTTCTGGGGAACGATCAAAGCGTAGACTGTTAGAGACATTACTCCCATGGAGGAAAGTGCGCATGGTAACTGTTGTATTCAATCCCCAGGCAATTTCTGTGTTTCATCAACACTCTGATAGTCCACAGATTATAGAAAGCCCCCAGATGTGCATCGGAATCTACTACTGGTCTTCCAGGGAACGATCAAAGCGTAGACTGTTTGAGACATTACTCCCATGGAGGAAACTGCGCCTTGTGACTGTTGTATTAATTCCCGATGCAATATCTGTGTTTCATCAACACTCTGATAGTCCACAGATTACAGAATGCCACCAGATGTGCATCGGAAACTACTACTGGTCTTACAGGGAACGATCAAAGCATAGACTGCTTGAGAATTACTCCCATGGACGAAACTGCGCATGGAGACTGTTGTATTCAATCCCGATGCAATTTCTGTGTTTCATCAACACTCTGATAGTCCACAGATTACAGAATGCCTCCAGATGTTCAACGGAAAGTACTACTTGTTTTCCAGGGAACGATCAAAGCGTAGACTGTTTGAGACTTTACTCCCATGGAGGAATGTGCGCATGGTGACTGTTGTATTCAATCGCGAGGCAATTTCTGTGTTTCATCAACACTGTGATAGTCCACAGATTACAGAAAAACCCCAGATGTGCATCGGAATCTACTAATGGTCTTCCAGGGAACGATCAAAGCGTAGACTCTTTGAGACATTACTCCAATGGAGGGAACTGCGCATGGTGACTGTTGTATTCCTTCCCGATGCAATTTCTGTGTTTCATCAACACTCTGATTGACCACAGAGTACAGAATGCCTCGAGATGTGCATCGGAAACTGCTACTGGTCTTCCATGGAACGATCAAAGCACAGACTTTTTGAGAATTACTCACATGGAGGAAAGTGCGCATGGTGACTGTTGTATTCAATCCCGATGCAATTTCTGTGTTTCATCAACACTCTGATAGTCCACAGAGAACAGAAAGCCTCCAGATGTGCATCGGAAACTACTACTGGTCTTCCAGGGAACGATCAAAGCCCAAACTGTTAGAGACATTACTCCCATTGAGGAAAGTACGCATGGTGACTATTGTATTCAATCCCAATGCAATTTCTGTGTTTCATCAACATTCTGATAGTCCACAGATTACAGATTGCCTCCAGATGTTCATCGGAAAGTACTACTGGTCTTCCAGGGAACGATCAAATCGTAGACTGTTTGAGATATTACTTATATGGGGGAATGTGCGCTTAGTGACTGTTGTATTCAATCCCGATGCAATTTCTGTGTTTCATAAACACTGTGATAGTCCACAGATTGCGGAAAGCCTCCGTATGTGCATCGGAAACTACTACTGGTCTTCCAGGGAACGATCAAAGCGTAGACTGTTAGAGACATTACTCCCATGGAGTAAAGTGCGCATGGTGACTGTTGTATTCAATCCCGATGCAATTTCTGTGTTTCATCAACACTCTGGTAGTCCACAGAATACAAAATGCCTCCAGATGTGCAATTGAACTAGTACTGGTCTTCCAGGGAACGATCAAAGCGTAGACTGTTTGAGACATTACTCCCATGGAGGAAAGTGCGCATGTTGACTGTTGTATTCAATCCCGAGGCAATTGCTGTGTTTCATCAACACTGTGATAGTCCACAGATTACAGAAAGCCCGCAGATGTGCATCGGAAACTGCTACTGGTCTTCCAGGGAACGATCAAAGAATAGACTGTTTGAGAATTACTCCCATGGAGGAAAGTGCGCATGGTGACTGTTGTATTCAATCCCGATGCAATTTCTGTGTTTCATCAACACTCTGATAGTCCACAGAGAACAGAAAGCCTCCAGATATGCATCGGAAACTACTACAGGTCTTCCAGGGAACGATCAAAGCGTAAACTATTAGAGACATTACTCCCATTGAGGAAAGTGCGCATGGTGACTGTTGTATTCAATCCCGATGCAATTTCTGTGTTTCATCAACATTCTGATAGTCCACAGATACAGAATGCCACCAGATGTTCATCGTAAACTACTACTGGTCTTACAGGGAACGATCAAAGCGTAGACTGTTTGAGACATTACTCCCATGGAGGAAACTGCGCATGGTGACTGTTGTATTCCTTCCCGATCCAATTTCTGTGTTTCATCAACACTCTAATAGTCCACAGATTACAGAATGCCTCCAGATGTTCATCGTAAACTACTACTGGTCTTCCAGGGAGCGAACAAATCGTAGACTGTTTGAGACATTACTTTTATGGGGGAATGTGCGCATGGTGACTGTTGTATTCAATCCCGATGCAATTTCTGTGTTTCATCAAAACTCTAATAGTCCACAGATTACAGAATGCCTCCAGATGTGCATCGGAAACTACTACTGGTCTTACAGGGAACGATCTAAGCATAGACTGTTTGAGAATTACTCCAATGGAGGAAAGTGCGCATGGTGACTGTTGTATTCAATCCCAATGCAATTTCTGTGTATCATCAACACTCTGATATTCCACAGATTACAGAATGATTCCAGATGTGCATCGGAAACTATTACTGGTCTTCCAGGGAATGATCAAAGCGTAGACTTTTGAGACATTACTTTTATGGAGGAATGTGCGCATGGTGACTGTTGTATTCAATCCCGATGGAATTTTTGTGTGTTTCATCAACACTCTGATACTCCAAAGATTACAGAATGCCTCCAGATGTGCATCGGAAACTGCTACTGGTCTTCCAGGAACGATCAAAGCGTAAACTCTTTGAAACATTACTCCCATGGAGGAGTGTGCGCATGGTGACTGTTGTATTCAGTCCCGATGCAATTTCTGTGTTTCATCAACATTCTCATAGTCCACTGTCTTCAGAAAGCCTCCAGATGTGCATATTAAACTACTACTGGTCTTCTGGGGAACGATCAAAGCGTAGACTGTTAGGGACATTACTCCCATGGAGGAAAGTGCGCACGGTAACTGTTGTATTCAATCCCGAGGCAATTTCTGTGTTTCATCAACACTCTGATACTCCACAGATTACAGAAAGCCCCCAGATGTGCATCGGAATCTACTACTGGTCTTCCAGGGAACGATCAAAGCGTAGACTGTTTGAGACATTACTCCCCAGGAGGAAACTGCGCATGGTGACTTGTATTCATTCCCCATGCAATTTCTGTGTTTCATCAACACTCTGATAGTCCACAGATTACAGAATTTCTCCAGATGCGTATCGGAAACTACTACTGGTCTTACAGGGAACGATCAAAGCATAGACTGTTTGAGAATTACTCCGACGGAGGAAAGTGCGCATGGTGACTGTTGTATTCAATCCCGATGCAATTTCTGTGTTTCATCAACACTCTGATAGTCCACACATTACGGAAAGCCCCCAGATGTGCATCAGAAACTACTACTGGTCTTCCAGGGAACGATCAAAGCGTAGACTGTTTGAGACATTACTCCCATGGAGGAAACTGCGCATAGTGACTGTTGTATTCATTCCCGATGCAATTTCCGTGTTTCATCAACATTCTGGTAGTCCACAGATTACAGAATGCCGTGAGATGTGCATCGGAAACTGCTACTGGTCTTCCAGGGAACGATCAATTCATAGACTGTTTGAGAATTAATCCCATGGAGGAAAGTCCGCATGGTGACTGTTGTATTCAATCCCGATGCAATTTCTGTGTTTCATCAACACTCTGATAGTCCACAGATTACAGAATGCCTCCAGATGTTCAACGGAAAGTACTACTTGTTTTCCAGGGAACGATCAAAGCGTAGACTGTTTGAGACTTTACTCCCATGGAGGAATGTGCGCATGGTGACTGTTGTATTCAATCGCGAGGCAATTTCTGTGTTTCATCAACACTCTGATAGTCCACAGATTACAGAAAAACCCCAGATGTGCATCGGAATCTACCAATGGTCTTCCAGGGAACGATCAAAGCGAAGACTGTTTGAGACATAACTCCCATGGAAGGAACTGCGCATGGTGACTGTTGTATTCCTTCCCGATCCAATTTCTGTGTTTCATCAACACTCTGATAGTCCACAGAGTACAGAAAGCCTCCAGATGTGCATCGGAATCTACTACTGGTCTTCCAGGGAACGATCAAAGCGTAGACTGTTTGAGACATTACTCCCATGGAGTAAAGTGCGCATGGTGACTGTTGTATTCAATCCCGATGCAATTTCTGTGTTTCATCAACACTCTGGTAGTCCACAGAATACAGAATGCCTCCAGATGTGCAACGGAAAGTAGTACTTGTTTTCCAGGGAACGATCAAAGCGTAGACTGTTTGAGACTTTACTCCCATGGAGGAATGTGCGCATGGTGACTGTTGTATTCAATCCGGATGCAATTTCTGTGTTTCATCAACACTCTGATAGTCCACAGATTACAGAAAAACCCCAGATGTGCATCGGAATCTACTAATGGTCTTCCAGGGAACGATCAAAGCGTAGACTGTTTGAGACGTAACTCCCATGGAGGGAACTGCGCATGGTGACTGTTGTATTCCTTCCGATCCAATTTCTGTGTTTCATCAACACTCTGATAGTCCACAGAGTACAGAAAGCCTCCAGATGTGCATCGGAAACTACTACTGGTCTTCCAGGGAACGATCAAAGCGGAGACTGTTAGAGACATTACTCATATGGAGTAAAGTGTGCATGGTGACTGTTGTATTCAATCCCGATGCAATTTCTGTGTTTCATCAACACTCTGATAGTGCACAGAGAACAGAAAGCCTCCAGTTGTGCATCGGAAACTACTACTGGTCTTCCAGGGAACGATCAAAGCCTAAACTGTTAGAGACATTACTCCCATGGAGGAAAGTTCGCATGATGACTGTTGTATTCAATCCAGATGCAATTGCTGTGTTTCATCAACATTCTGGTAGTCCACAGATTACAGAATGCCTGGAGATGTGCATCGGAAACTCCTACTGGTCTTCCAGGGAACGATCAAAGCATAGACTGTTTGAGAATTAATCCCATGGAGGAAAGTACGCATGGTGACTGTTGTATTCAACCCCGATGCAATTTCTGTGTTTCATCAACATTCTCATAGTCCACAGTCTTCAGAAAGCCTCCAGATGTGCATATTAAACTACTACTGGTCTTCTGGGGAACGATCAAAGCGTAGACTGTTAGAGACATTACTCCCATGGAGGAAAGTGCGCATGGTAACTGTTGTATTCAATCCCCAGGCAATTTCTGTGTTTCATCAACACTCTGATAGTCCACAGATTATAGAAAGCCCCCAGATGTGCATCGGAATCTACTACTGGTCTTCCAGGGAACGATCAAAGCGTAGACTGTTTGAGACATTACTCCCATGGAGGAAACTGCGCATTGTGACTGTTGTATTAATTCCCGATGCAATTTCTGTGTTTCATCAACACTCTGATAGTCCACAGATTACAGAATGCCACCAGATGTGCATCGGAAACTACTACTGGTCTTACAGGGTACGATCAAAGCATAGACTGCTTGAGAATTACTCCCATGGACGAAACTGCGCATGGAGACTGTTGTATTCAATCCCGATGCAATTTCTGTGTTTCATCAACACTCTGATAGTCCACAGATTACAGAATGCCTCCAGATGTTCAACGGAAAGTACTACTTGTTTTCCAGGGAACGATCAAAGCGTAGACTGTTTGAGACTTTACTCCCATGGAGGAATGTGCGCATGGTGACTGTTGTATTCAATCGCGAGGCAATTTCTGTGTTTCATCAACACTGTGATAGTCCACAGATTACAGAAAAACCCCAGATGTGCATCGGAATCTACTAATGGTCTTCCAGGGAACGATCAAAGCGTAGACTCTTTGAGACATTACTCCAATGGAGGGAACTGCGCATGGTGACTGTTGTATTCCTTCCCGATCCAATTTCTGTGTTTCATCAACACTCTGATAGTCCACAGAGTACAGAAAGCCTCCAGATGTGCATCGGAAACTACTACTGGTCTTCCAGGGAACGATCAAAGCGTAGACTGTTAGAGACATTACTCAAATGGAGGAAAGTGCGCATGGTGACTATTGTATTCAATCCCGATGCAATTTCTGTGTTTCATCAACACTCTGATTGACCACAGAGTACAGAATGCCTCGAGATGTGCATCGGAAACTGCTACTGGTCTTCCATGGAACGATCAAAGCACAGACTTTTTGAGAATTACTCACATGGAGGAAAGTGCGCATGGTGACTGTTGTATTCAATCCCGATGCAATTTCTGTGTTTCATCAACACTCTGATAGTCCACAGAGAACAGAAAGCCTCCAGATGTGCATCGGAAACTACTACTGGTCTTCCAGGGAACGATCAAAGCCCAAACTGTTAGAGACATTACTCCCATTGAGGAAAGTACGCATGGTGACTATTGTATTCAATCCCAATGCAATTTCTGTGTTTCATCAACATTCTGATAGTCCACAGATTACAGATTGCCTCCAGATGTTCATCGGAAAGTACTACTGGTCTTCCAGGGAACGATCAAATCGTAGACTGTTTGAGATATTACTTATATGGGGGAATGTGCGCTTAGTGACTGTTGTATTCAATCCCGATGCAATTTCTGTGTTTCATAAACACTGTGATAGTCCACAGATTGCGGAAAGCCTCCGTATGTGCATCGGAAACTACTACTGGTCTTCCAGGGAACGATCAAAGCGTAGACTGTTAGAGACATTACTCCCATGGAGTAAAGTGCGCATGGTGACTGTTGTATTCAATCCCGATGCAATTTCTGTGTTTCATCAACACTCTGCTAGTCCACAGAATACAAAATGCCTCCAGATGTGCAATTGAACTAGTACTGGTCTTCCAGGGAACGATCAAAGCGTAGACTGTTTGAGACATTACTCCCATGGAGGAAAGTGCGCATGTTGACTGTTGTATTCAATCCCGAGGCAATTGCTGTGTTTCATCAACACTGTGATAGTCCACAGATTACAGAAAGCCCGCAGATGTGCATCGGAAACTGCTACTGGTCTTCCAGGGAACGATCAAAGCATAGACTGTTTGAGAATTACTCCCATGGAGGAAAGTGCGCATGGTGACTGTTGTATTCAATCCCGATGCAATTTCTGTGTTTCATCAACACTCTGATAGTCCACAGAGAACAGAAAGCCTCCAGATGTGCATCGGAAACTACTACTGGTCTTCCAGGGAACGATCAAAGCCCAAACTGTTAGAGACATTACTCCCATTGAGGAAAGTACGCATGGTGACTATTGTATTCAATCCCAATGCAATTTCTGTGTTTCATCAACATTCTGATAGTCCACAGATTACAGATTGCCTCCAGATGTTCATCGGAAAGTACTACTGGTCTTCCAGGGAACGATCAAATCGTAGACTGTTTGAGATATTACTTATATGGGGGAATGTGCGCTTAGTGACTGTTGTATTCAATCCCGATGCAATTTCTGTGTTTCATAAACACTGTGATAGTCCACAGATTGCGGAAAGCCTCCGTATGTGCATCGGAAACTACTACTGGTCTTCCAGGGAACGATCAAAGCGTAGACTGTTAGAGACATTACTCCCATGGAGTAAAGTGCGCATGGTGACTGTTGTATTCAATCCCGATGCAATTTCTGTGTTTCATCAACACTCTGCTAGTCCACAGAATACAAAATGCCTCCAGATGTGCAATTGAACTAGTACTGGTCTTCCAGGGAACGATCAAAGCGTAGACTGTTTGAGACATTACTCCCATGGAGGAAAGTGCGCATGTTGACTGTTGTATTCAATCCCGAGGCAATTGCTGTGTTTCATCAAAACTCTGATAGTCCACAGATTACAGAATGCCTCCAGATGTGCATCGGAAACTACTACTGGTCTTACAGGGAACGATCTAAGCATAGACTGTTTGAGAATTACTCCAATGGAGGAAAGTGCGCATGGTGACTGTTGTATTCAATCCCAATGCAATTTCTGTGTATCATCAACACTCTGATATTCCACAGATTACAGAATGATTCCAGATGTGCATCGGAAACTATTACTGGTCTTCCAGGGAATGATCAAAGCGTAGACTTTTGAGACATTACTTTTATGGAGGAATGTGCGCATGGTGACTGTTGTATTCAATCCCGATGGAATTTTTGTGTGTTTCATCAGCACTATGATACTCCAAAGATTACAGAATGCCTCCAGATGTGCATCGGAAACTGCTACTGGTCTTCCAGGAACGATCAAAGCGTAAACTCTTTGAAACATTACTCCCATGGAGGAGTGTGCGCATGGTGACTGTTGTATTCAATCCCGATGCAATTTCTGTGTTTCATCAACACTCTGATAGTCCACAGATTACGGAAAGCCTCCGTATGTGCATCGAAAACTACTACTGGCCTTCCAGGGAACGATCAAAGCGTAGACTGTTAGAGACATTACTCCCATGGAGTAAAGTGCGCATGGTGACTGTTGTATTCAATCCCGATGCAATATCTGTGTTTCATCAACACTCTGGTAGTCCACAGAATACAGAATGCATCCAGATGTGCAATTGAAACTACTACTGGTCTTCCAGGGAACGATCAAAGCGTAGACTGTTTGATACATTACTCCCATGGAGGAAATTGCGCATGGAGACCGTTGTATTCAATCCCGATGCAATTTCTGTGTTTCATCAACACTCTGATAGTCCACAGAGTACAGAAAGCCTCCAGATCTGCATCGGAAACTACTACTGGTCTTCCAGGGTACGATCAAATTGTAGACTGTTAGAGACATTACTCAAATGGAGGAAAGTGCGCATGGTGACTATTGTATTCAATCCCGATGCAATTTCTGTGATTCATCAACACCCTGATTGACCACAGAGTACAGAATGCCTCGAGATGTGCATCGGAAACTACTACTGGTCTTCCAGGGAACGATCAAAGCATAGACTAATTGAGAATTACTCCCATGCAGGAAAGTGCGCATGGTGACTGTTGTATTCAATCCCGATGCAATTTCTGTGTTTCATCAACACTCTGATAGTCCACAGAGAACAGAAAGCCTCCAGATGTGCATCGGAAACTACTACTGGTCTTCCAGGGAACGATCAAAGCCTAAACTGTTAGAGACATTACTCCCATGGATCAAAGTGCGCATGGTGACTGTTGTTTTCAATCCCGATGCAATTTCTGTGTTTCATCAACATTCTGATAGTCCACAGATTACAGAATGCCTCCAGATGTTCATCGTAAACTACTACTGGTCTTCCAGGGAACGATCAAAGCGTAGACTGTTTGAGACATTACTCCCATGGAGGAAACTGCGCATGGAGACTCTTGTATTCAACCCCGATTCAATTTCTATCTTTCATCAACACTGTGATAGTCCACAGTGTTCAGAAAGACTCCAAATGTGCATCGGAAACTACTACTGGTCTTCCAGGAAACGATCAAAGCGTAGACTGTTAGAGACATTACTCCCATGGAGGAAAGTGCGAATGGTGACTGTTGTATTCAATCCCGAGGCAATTTCTGTGTTTCATCAACACTCTGATAGTCCACAGATTACAGAAAAACCCCAGATATGCATCGGAATCTACTACTGGTCTTCCAGGGAACGATCAAAGCGTAGACTGTTTGAGACATTACTCCCATTGAGATAAGTGCGCATGGTGACTGTTGTATTCAATCCCGATGCAATTTCTGTGTTTCATCAACACTCTGGTAGTCCACAGAATACAGAATGCCTCCAGATGTGCAATTGAAACTACTACTGGTCTTCCAGGGAACGATCAAAGCGTAGACTGTTTGAGACATTACTCCCATGGAGGAAACTGCGCATGGAGGCCATTGTATTCAATCCCGATGCAATTTCTGTGTTTCATCAACACTCTGATCGTCCACAGAGTACAGAAAGCCTCCAGATGTGCATCGGAAACTACTACTGTTCTTCCAGGGAACGATCAGAGCGTAGACTGTTAGAGACATTACTCAAATGGAGGAAAGTGCGCATGGTGACAATTGTATTCAATCCCGATGCAATTTCTGTGTTTCATGAACACTCTGATAGTCCACAGAGTACAGAATGCCTCGAGATGTCCATCGGAAACTACTACTGGTCTTCCAGGGAACGATCAAAGCATAGACTGTTTGAGAATTACTCCCATGGAGGAAAGTGCTCATCTTGACTGTTGTATTCAATCCCGATGCAATTTCTGTGTTTCATCAACACTCTGATAGTCCACAGATTACATAATGCCTCCAGATGTTCATCGTAAACTACTACTGCTCTTCCAGGGAACGATTAGGATGTAGACTGTTTGAGACGTTACTCCCATGGAGGAAACTGCGCATGGAGACTCTTGTATTCAACCCCGATGCAATTTCTGTCTTTCATCAACACTCAGATAGTCCACAGTGTACAGAAAGCCTCCAGATGTGCATAGGAAACTACTACTGGACTGCTGGGGAACGATCAAAGCGTAGACTGTTAGAGACGTTACCCCCATGGATGAAAGTGCGCATGGTGACTGTTGTATTCAATCCCGAGGCAATTTCTGTGTTTCATCAACACTCTGATAGTCCACAGATTACAGAAAGCCCCCAGATATGCATCGGAATCTACTACTGGTCTTCCAGGGAACGATCAAAGCGTAGACTGTTTGAGACATTACTCCCATGGAGGAAACTGCGCATGGTGACTGTTGTATTCGATCCCGACACAATTTCTGTGTTTCATCATCACTCTGATATTCCACAGATTACGGAAAGCTCCCAGATGTGCATCGGAAACAACTACTGGTCTTCCAGGGAACGATCAAAGCGTAGACTGTTTGAGACATAACTCCCATGGAGGAAACTGCGCATAGTGACTGTTGTATTCATCCCCGATGCAATTTCTGTGTTTCATCAACACTCTGATAGTCCACAGATTACAGAATGCCACCAGATGTGCATCGGAAACTACTACTGGTCTTACAGGGAACGATCAAAGCATAGACTGTTTGAGAATTACTCCTATGGAGGAAAGTGCGCATGGTGACTGTTGTATTCAATCCCGATGCAATTTCTGTGTATCATCAACACTCTGATATTACACAGATTACAGAATGCCTCCAGATGTGCATCGGAAACTATTACTGGTCTTCCAGGGAATGATCAAAGCGTAGACTTTTGAGACATTACTATTATGGAGGAATGTGCGCAAGGTGACTGTTGTATTCAATCCCGATGCAATTTCTGTGTTTCATCAACACTCTGATACTCCACAGATTACAGAATGCCTCCAGATGTGCATCGGAAACTGCTACTGGTCTTCAAGGGAACGATCAAATCGTAAACTCTTTGAAACATTACTCCCATGGAGAAAATTGCGCATGGTGACTGTTGTATTCAATCCCGATGCAATTTCTGTGGTTCATCAACACTCTGATAGTCCACAGATTACGGAAAGCCTCCGTATGTGCATCGGAAACTACTACTGGTCTTCCAGGGAACGATCAAATCGTAGACTGTTTGAGACATTACTTTTATGGGGGAATGTGCGCAAGGTGACTGTTGTATTCAATCCCGATGCAATTTCTGTGTTTCATCAACACTCTAATAGTCCACAGATTACAGAATGCCTCCAGATGTGCATCGGAAACTACTACTGGTCTTACAGGGAACGATCAAAGCATAGACTGTTTGAGAATTACTCCCATGGAGGAAAGTGCGCATGGTGACTGTTGTATTGAATCCCGATGCAATTTCTGTGTATCATCAACACTCTGATATTCCACAGATTACAGAATGCCTCCAGATGTGCATCGGAAACTACTACTGGTCTTCCAGGGAACGATCAAAGCGTAGACTTTTTAGACATTACATTTATGGAGGAATGTGCGCATGGTGACTGTTGTATTCAATCCCGATGCAATTTCTGTGTTTCATCAACACTCTGATACTCCACAGATTACAGAATGCCTCGAGATGTGCATCGAAAACTGCTACTGGTCTTCCAGGGAACGATCAAATCGTAAACTCTTTGAAACATTACTCCCATGGAGGAAAGTGCGCATGGTGACTGTTGTATTCAATCCCGATGCAATTTCTGTGTTTCATCAACACTCTGATAGTCCACAGATTACGGAAAGCCTCCGTGTGTGCATCGGAAACTACTACTGGTCTTCCAGGGAACGATCAAATCGTAGACTGTTAGAGTCATTACTTCCATGGAGTAAAGTGCGCATGGTGACTGTTGTATTCAATCCCGATGCAATTTCTGTGATTCATCAACACTCTGGTTGTCCACAGATTACAGAATGCCTCCAGATGTGCAATTGAAACTACTACTGGTCTTCCAGGGAACGATCAAAGCGTAGACTGTTTGAGACAGTACTCCCATGGAGGAAACTGCGCATGGAGACTGTTGTATTCAATCCCGCTGCAATTTCTGTGTTTCATCAACACTCTGATAGCACACAGAGTACAGAAAGCCTCCAGATGTGCATATTAAACTACTACGGGTCTTCTGGGGAACGATCAAAGCATAGACTGTTTGAGAATTACTCCCACGGAGGAAGGTGCGCATGGTGACTGTTGTATTCAATCCCGATTCAATTTCTGTGTTTCATCAACACTCTGATAGTCCACAGATTACGGAAAGCCCCCAGATGTGCATCGGAAACTACTTCTGGTCTTCCAGGGAACGATCAAAGCGTAGACTGTTTGAGACATTACTCCCATGGAGGAAACTGCGCATAGTGTCTGTTGTATTCATTCCCGATGCAATTTCTGTGTTTCATCAACACATTCTGATTGCCCACAGATTACAGAAGGCCACCAGATGTGCATCGGAAACTACTACTGGTCTTACAGGGAACGATCATCGCATAGACTGTTTGAGAATTACTCCCATGGAGGAAAGTGCGCATGTTGATTGTTGTATTCAATCCCGAGGCAATTTCTGTGTTTCATCAACACTCTGATAGTCCACAGATTACAGAAAGCCCCCAGACGTGCATCGGAATCTACTACTGGTCTTCCAGGAAACGATCAATGCGTAGACTGTTAGAGACATTACTCCCAAGGAGGAAAGTGCGCATGGTGACTGTTGTATTCAATCCCGAGGCAATTTCTGTGTTTCATCAACACTCTGATAGTCCACAGATTACAGAAAGCCCCCAGACGTGCATCGGAATCTACTACTGGTCTTCCAGGGAACGATCAAAGCGTAGACTACTTGAGACATTACTCCCATGGAGGAAACTGCGCATGGTGACTATTGTATTCATTCCCGATGCAATTTCTGTGTTTCATCAACACTCTGATGGTCCACAGATTACATAATGCCTCCATATGTGCATCGGAAACTACTACTGGTCTTACAGGGAACGATCAAAGCATAGACTGTTTGAGAATTACTCCCATGGAGGAAAGTGCGCATGGTGACTGTTATATTCAATCCCGATGCAATTTCTGTGTTTCATCAACACTCTGATAGTCCACACATTACGGAAAGCCAACAGATGTGCATCGGAAACTACTACTGGTCTTCCAGGGAACGATCAAAGCGTAGACTGTTAGAGACATTACTCCCATGGAGGAAAGTGCGCATGGTAACTGTTGTATTCAATCCAGATGCATTTTCTGTGTTTCATCAACACCCTGATAGTCTAAACATTATAGAATGCCACCAGATGTGCATCGGAAACTACTACTGGTCTTCCAGGGAACGATCAAATCGTAGATTGTTTGAGACATTACTCCCGTGGAGGAAAGTGCACGTGATGACTGTTGTATTCAATCCGGATGCAATTTCTGTGTTTCATCAACACTCTGATAGTCCACATTTTTCAGAATGCCAACAGATGTGCTTCGGAAACTACTACTTGTCTTCCAGGAACGATCAAATCATAGACTGTTTCAGACATTACTTTTACGGGGGAATGTGCGCATGGTGAATGTTGTATTCAATCCCGATGCAATTTCTGTGTTTCATCAACACTCTAATAGTCCACAGATTACAGAATGCCTCCAGATGTGCATCGGAAACTACTACTGGTCTTACAGGGAACGATCAAAGCATAGACTGTTAGAGACATTACTCCCATGGGGGAAAGTGCGCATGGTGACTGTTGTATTCAATCCCGATGCAATTTCTGTGTTTCATCAATATTCTGATAGTCCACAGATTACAGAATGCGTCCAGATGTTCATCGTAAACTACTACTGGTCTTCCAGGGAACGATCAAAGCGTAGACTGTTTGAGACATTACTCCCATGGAGGAAACTGCGCATAGTGACTGTTGTATTCATTCCCGATGCAATTTCTGTGTTTCATCAACACTCTGATAGTCCACAGATTACAAAATGCCACAAGATGTGCATCGGATACGACTACTGGTCTTTCAGTGAACAATCAAAGCATAGACTGCTTGAGAAATACTCCCATGGAGGAAAGTGCGCATGCTGACTGTTGTATTCAATCCCGAGGCAATTGCTGTGTTTCATCAACACTCTGATAGTCCACAGATTACAGAAAGCCCCAAGATGTGCATCGGAAACTCCTACTGGTCTTCCAGGGAACGATCAAAGCGTAGACTGTTTGAGACATTACTCCCATGGATGAAACTGCACATGGAGACTGTTGTATTCAATCCCGATGCAATTTCTGTGTTTCATCAACACTCTGATAGTCCACAAATTACGGAAAGCCTCCAGATGTGCATCGGAAACTACTACTGGTCTTCCAGGCAACGATCAAAGCGTAGACTGTTAGAGACTTTACTCCCATTTAGAAAAGTACGCATGGTGACTGTTGTATTCAATCCCGATGCAATTTCCGTGTTTCATCAACACTCTGATTGTCCACAGATTACAGAATGCCACCAGATGTGCATCGGAAACTACTACCGATCTCCTGGGGAACGATCAAAGCGTAGACTGTTTAAGACATTACTCCCATGGAAGAAAGTGCGCATGGTGACTGTTGTATTCAATCCCGATTCAATTTCTGTGTTTCATCAACACTGTGATAGTCCACAGATTACAGAATGCCTGCAGATGTGCACCAGAAACTACTACTGGTCATCCAGGGATCAATCAGAGCGTAGAGTGTTTGAGACATTACTCCCATGAAGGGAAGTGAGCATGGTGACTGTTGTATTCAATCCCGATGCAATTTCTGTGTTTCATTAACACTCTGATAGTCCACAGATTACAGAATGCCACCAGACGTGCATCGGAAACTACTACTGGTCTTCCAGGAACGATCAAAGCGTAGACTGTTTGAGACATTACTCACGTGGAGGAAAGTGCGCATGGTGACTGTTGTATTCTATCCCGATGCAATTTCTGTGTTTAATCAACACTCTGATACTCCACAGATTACAGAATGCCACCAGATGTGCATCGGAAACTACTACTGGTCTTCCAGGGAACGATCAAAGCGTAGACTGTTTGAGACATTATTCCCATGAAGGAATGTGTGCATTGTGACTGTTGTATTCAATCCCGAGGCAATTTCTGTGTTTCATCAACACTCTGATAGTCCACAGATTACAGAATGCCACCAGACGTGCATCGGAAACTACTACTGGTCTTCCAGGAACGATCAAAGCGTAGACTGTTTGAGACATTACTCACGTGGAGGAAAGTGCGCATGGTGACTGTTGTATTCTATCCCGATGCAATTTCTGTGTTTAATCAACACTCTGATACTCCACAGATTACAGAATGCCACCAGATGTGCATCGGAAACTACTACTGGTCTTCCAGGGAACGATCAAAGCGTAGACTGTTTGAGACATTACTCCCATGGAGGAAAGTGCGCATGGTGACTGTTGTATTCAATCCCGATGCAATTTCTGTGTTTCATCAACACCCTGATAGTCCACAATTTACAGAATGCCACCAGATGTGCATCGAAAACTACTACTGGTCTTCCGGGGAACGATCAAAGCGTAGACTTTTTGAGACCTTACTCCCATTGAGGAAAATGCGCATGGTGACTGTTGTATTCTATCCCGATGCAATTTCTGTGCTTCATCAACATTCTGATAGTCCACAGTTTACGGAAAGCCTCCAGATGAGCATCGGAAAGTACTACTGGTCTTCCAGGGAACGATCAAAGCGTAGACTGTTAGAGACATTACTCCCATGGAGTAAAGTGCGCATGGTGACAGTTGTATTCGATCCCGATGCAATACCTGTGTTTCATCAACACTCTGATAGTCCACAGATTACAGAAAGCCTCCAGATGTGCATCGAAAACTACTACTGGTCTTCCAGGGAACGATCAAAGCGTAGACTGTTAGAGACATTACTCCCATGGAGGAAAGTGCGCATGGTAACTGTTGTATTCAATCCAGATGCATTTTCTGTGTTTCATCAACACCCTGATAGTCTAAACATTATAGAATGCCACCAGATGTGCATCGGAAACTACTACTGGTCTTCCAGGGAACGATCAAATCGTAGATTGTTTGAGACATTACTCCCGTGGAGGAAAGTGCACGTGATGACTGTTGTATTCAATCCGGATGCAATTTCTGTGTTTCATCAACACTCTGATAGTCCACATTTTTCAGAATGCCAACAGATGTGCTTCGGAAACTACTACTTGTCTTCCAGGAACGATCAAATCATAGACTGTTTCAGACATTACTTTTACGGGGGAATGTGCGCATGGTGAATGTTGTATTCAATCCCGATGCAATTTCTGTGTTTCATCAACACTCTAATAGTCCACAGATTACAGAATGCCTCCAGATGTGCATCGGAAACTACTACTGGTCTTACAGGGAACGATCAAAGCATAGACTGTTAGAGACATTACTCCCATGGGGGAAAGTGCGCATGGTGACTGTTGTATTCAATCCCGATGCAATTTCTGTGTTTCATCAATATTCTGATAGTCCACAGATTACAGAATGCGTCCAGATGTTCATCGTAAACTACTACTGGTCTTCCAGGGAACGATCAAAGCGTAGACTGTTTGAGACATTACTCCCATGGAGGAAACTGCGCATAGTGACTGTTGTATTCATTCCCGATGCAATTTCTGTGTTTCATCAACACTCTAATAGTCCACAGATTACAAAATGCCACCAGATGTGCATCGGATACGACTACTGGTCTTTCAGTGAACAATCAAAGCATAGACTGCTTGAGAAATACTCCCATGGAGGAAAGTGCGCATGCTGACTGTTGTATTCAATCCCGAGGCAATTGCTGTGTTTCATCAACACTCTGATAGTCCACAGATTACAGAAAGCCCCAAGATGTGCATCGGAAACTCCTACTGGTCTTCCAGGGAACGATCAAAGCGTAGACTGTTTGAGACATTACTCCCATGGATGAAACTGCACATGGAGACTGTTGTATTCAATTCCGATGCAATTTCTGTGTTTCATCAACACTCTGATAGTCCACAAATTACGGAAAGCCTCCAGATGTGCATCGGAAACTACTACTGGTCTTCCAGGCAACGATCAAAGCGTAGACTGTTAGAGACTTTACTCCCATTTAGAAAAGTACGCATGGTGACTGTTGTATTCAATCCCGATGCAATTTCCGTGTTTCATCAACACTCTGATTGTCCACAGATTACAGAATGCCACCAGATGTGCATCGGAAACTACTACCGATCTCCTGGGGAACGATCAAAGCGTAGACTGTTTAAGACATTACTCCCATGGAAGAAAGTGCGCATGGTGACTGTTGTATTCAATCCCGATTCAATTTCTGTGTTTCATCAACACTGTGATAGTCCACAGATTACAGAATGCCTGCAGATGTGCACCAGAAACTACTACTGGTCATCCAGGGATCAATCAGAGCGTAGAGTGTTTGAGACATTACTCCCATGAAGGGAAGTGAGCATGGTGGCGGTTGTATTCAATCCCGATGCAATTTCTGTGTTTCATTAACACTCTGATAGTCCACAGATTACAGAATGCCACCAGACGTGCATCGGAAACTACTACTGGTCTTCCAGGAACGATCAAAGCGTAGACTGTTTGAGACATTACTCACGTGGAGGAAAGTGCGCATGGTGACTGTTGTATTCTATCCCGATGCAATTTCTGTGTTTAATCAACACTCTGATACTCCACAGATTACAGAATGCCACCAGATGTGCATCGGAAACTACTACTGGTCTTCCAGGGAACGATCAAAGCGTAGACTGTTTGAGACATTATTCCCATGAAGGAATGTGTGCATTGTGACTGTTGTATTCAATCCCGAGGCAATTTCTGTGTTTCATCAACACTCTGATAGTCCACAGATTACAGAATGCCACCAGACGTGCATCGGAAACTACTACTGGTCTTCCAGGAACGATCAAAGCGTAGACTGTTTGAGACATTACTCACGTGGAGGAAAGTGCGCATGGTGACTGTTGTATTCTATCCCGATGCAATTTCTGTGTTTAATCAACACTCTGATACTCCACTGATTACAGAATGCCACCAGATGTGCATCGGAAACTACTACTGGTCTTCCAGGGAACGATCAAAGCGTAGACTGTTTGAGACATTACTCCCATGGAGGAAAGTGCGCATGGTGACTGTTGTATTCAATCCCGATGCAATTTCTGTGTTTCATCAACACCCTGATAGTCCACAATTTACAGAATGCCACCAGATGTGCATCGAAAACTACTACTGGTCTTCCGGGGAACGATCAAAGCGTAGACTTTTTGAGACCTTACTCCCATTGAGGAAAATGCGCATGGTGACTGTTGTATTCTATCCCGATGCAATTTCTGTGCTTCATCAACATTCTGATAGTCCACAGTTTACGGAAAGCCTCCAGATGAGCATCGGAAAGTACTACTGGTCTTCCAGGGAACGATCAAAGCGTAGACTGTTAGAGATATTACTCCCATGGAGGAAAGTGCGCATGGTGACTGTTGTATTCAATCCCGATGCAATTTCTGTGTTTCATAAACACTCAGATAGTCCACAGATTACAGAAGGCCTCCAGATGTGCATCGGAAACTACTACTGGTCTTCCAGGGAAAGATCAAAGCGTAAACTCTTTGAGACATGACTCCCATGGAGGGAAGTGCGCATGGTGACTGTTGTATTCAATCCCGATGCAATTTCTGTGTTTCATCTGCACTCATATAGTCCACAGATTACAGAATGCTTTCAGATGTGCATCGGAAACTACTACTGGTCTTCCTGGGAACGATCAAAGCGTAGACTGTTTGAGACATTATTCCCATGAAGGAATGTGCGCATTGTGACTGTTGTATTCAATTCCCATTCAATTTCTGTGTTTCATCAACACTCTGATTGTCCACAGATTACAGAATGCCACCAGATGTGCATCAGAAACTACTACTGGTCTTCCAGGGAACGATCAAAGCGTAAACTCTTTGAGACATTACTCCCGTGGAGGAAAGTGCGCATGGTGAATGTTGTATTCTATCCCGATGTAATTTCTGTGTTTAATCAACACTCTGATACTCCACAGATTACAGAATGCCACCAGATGTGCATCGGAAACTACTACTAGTCTTCCAGGGAACGATCAAAGCGTAGACTGTTCGAGACATTACTCCCGTGGAGGAAAGTGCGCATGGTGACTGTTGTATTCAATTCCCATTCAATTTCTGTGTTTCATCAACACTCTGATAGTCCACAGATTACAGAAAGCATCCAGATGTGCATCAGAAACTACTACTGGTCTTCCAGGGAACGAACAAATCGTAGGCTGTTAGAGACATTACTCCCATGGTTGAAAGTGCGCATGGTGACTGTTGTATTCAATCCCGATGCAATATGTTTGTTTCATCAACACTCTGATAGTCTACATATTACAGAATGCCACCAGATGTGCATCGGAAACTACTACTGGTCTTCCAGGGAACGATCAAAGCGTAGACTGTTTGACACATCACTCCCGTGGAGGAAAGTGCACATGGTGACTGTTGTATTCAATCCCGATGCAATTTCTGTGTTTCATCAACACTCTGATAGTATACAGATTAGAGAATGCTTCCAGATGTGCATCGGAAACTATTACTGGTCTTCCAGGGCACGATCAAAGCGTAGACTGTTTGAGAAATTACTCCTGTGGAGGAAAGTGCGCATGGTGACTGTTGTATTCAATCCCGATGCAATTTCTGTGTTTCATCAACACTCTGATAGTCCACATATTACCGAATGCCTCCAGATGTTAATCGGAAACTACTACTGGTCTTCCAGGGAACGATCAAAGCATAGACTGTTTGAGACTTTACTCCCATGAAGGAAAGTGCCCATGGTGACTGTTGTATTCAATCCCGATGCAATTTCTGTGTTTCATCAACACTGTGATAGTCCACAGATTACAGAATGCCACCAGATGTGCATCGGAAACTAGTACTGGACTTCCAGGGAACGATCAAAGCGTAGACTGTTTTACACATTACTCCCATGGAGGAAAGTGCGCATGGTGACATTGGTATTCAATCCCGATGCAATTTCTGTGTTTCATCAACACTCTGATAGTCCACAGATTACAGAAAGCATCCAGATGTGCATCCGAAACTACTACTGGTGTTCCAGGGAACGATCAAATCGTAGGCTGTTAGAGACATTACTCCCATGGTTGAAAGTGCGCATGGTGACTGTTGTATTCAATCCCGATGCAATTTCTGTGTTTCATCAACACTCTGATAGTCCACAAATTACGGAAAGAATCCAGATGTGCATCGGAAACTACTACTGGTCTTCCAGGGAACGATCAAAGCGTAGACTGTTAGAGACATTACTCCCATGGAGGTAAGTGCGCATGGTGACTGTTCTATCCCGATGCAATTTCTGTGTCTCATCAACACTCTGATAGTCCACAGATTAAAGAATGCCACCAGATGTGCATCGGAAGCTACTACTGGACTTCCAGGGAACGATCTAAGCGTAGACTGTTTGAGAAATTACTCCCATGGAGGAAAGTGCGCATGGTGACTGTTGTATTCAATCCCGATGCAATTTCTGTGTTTCATGAACAATCTGATAGTCTACAGATTACAGAATGCCACCAGATGTGCATCGGAAACTACTACTGGTCTTCCAGGGAACGATAGTCCACAAATTACGGAAAGCCTCCAGATGTGAATCGGAAACTACTACTGGTCTTCCAGGGAACGATCAAAGCGTAGACTGTTAGAGACATTACTCCCATGGAGGTAAGTGCGCATGGTGACAGTTCTATCCCGATGCAATTTCTGTGTTTCATCAACACTCTGATAGTCCACAGATTAAAGAATGCCACCAGATGTGCATCGGAAGCTACTACTGGACTTCCAGGGAACGATCTAAGCGTAGACTGTTTGAGACATTACTCCCATATAAGAAAGTGCGCATGGTGAATGTTGTATTCAATCCCGATGCAATTTCTGTGTTTCATCAACACTCTGATACTCCACAGATCACAGAATGCCTCCAGATGTGCACCGGAAACTGCCACTGGTCTTCCAGGGATCAATCAGAGCGTAGAGTGTTTGAGACATTACTCCCATGAAGGGAGGTGAGCGTGGTGACTGTTGTATTCAATCCCGATGCAATTTCTGTGTTTCATCAACACTCTGACAGTCCACAGATTACAGAATGCCTCCAGATGTGCATCGGAAACCACTACTGGTCTTCCAAGAACGATCAAAGCGTAGACTGTTTGAGACATTACTCCCATGGACGAAAGTGCGCATGGTGACATTGGAATTCAATCCCGATGCAATTTTTGTTTTTCATCAACACTCTGATAGTCCACAAATTACGGAAAGCCTCCAGATGTGAATCGGAAACTACTACTGGTCTTCCGGGGAACGATCAAAGCGTAGACTGTTAGAGGTATTACTCCCATGGAGGTAAGTGCGCATGGTGACTGTTCTATCCCGATGCAATTTCTGTGTTTCATCAACTCTCTGATAGTCCACAGATTAAAGAATGCCACCAGATGTGCATCGGAAGCTACTACTGGACTTCCAGGGAACGATCTAAGCGTAAACTGTTTGAGACATTACTCCCATGGAGGAAAGTGCGCATGGTGACTGTTGTATTCAATCCCGATGCAATTTCTGTGTTTCATGAAGAATCTGATACTCTACAGATTACAGAATGCCACCAGATGTGCATCGGAAACTACGACTGGTCTTCCAGGGAACGATCAAATCGTAGACTGTTTAAGACATTACTCCCATGGAAGAAAGTGCGCATGGTGACTGTTGTATTCAATCCCCATGCAATTTCTGTGTTTTATCAACACTCTGATAGTCCACAGATTACAGAATGCCTCAAGATGTGCACCGGAAGCTACTACTGGTCTTCCAGGGATCAATCAGAGCGTAGAGTGTCTGAGACATTACTCCCATGAAGGGAAGTGAGCATGGTGAATGTTGTATTCAATCCCGATGCAATTTCTGTGTTTCATCAACACTCTGATAGTCCACAAATTACGGAAAGCCTCCAGATGTGCATCGGAAACTACTACCGATCTCCTGGGGAACGATCAAAGCGTAGACTGTTTAAGACATTACTCCCATGGAAGAAAGTGCGCATCGTGACTGTTGTATTCAATCCCGATTCAATTTCTGTGTTTCATCAACACTGTGATAGTCCACAGATTACAGAATGCCTGCAGATGTGCACCAGAAGCTACTACTGGTCTTCCAGGGATCAATCAGAGCGTAGAGTGTTTGAGACATTACTCCCATGAAGGGAAGTGAGCATGGTGACTGTTGTATTCAATCCCGATGCAATTTCTGTGTTTCATTAACACTCTGATAGTCCACAGATTACAGAATGCCACCAGACGTGCATCGGAAACTACTACTGGTCTTCCAGGAACGATCAAAGCGTAGACTGTTTGAGACATTACTCACGTGGAGGAAAGTGCGCATGGTGACTGTTGTATTCTATCCCGATGCAATTTCTGTGTTTAATCAACACTCTGATACTCCACAGATTACAGAATGCCACCAGATGTGCATCGGAAACTACTACTGGTCTTCCAGGGAACGATCAAAGCGTAGACTGTTTGAGACATTACTCCCATGGAGGAAAGTGCGCATGGTGACTGTTGTATTCAATCCCGATGCAATTTCTGTGTTTCGTCAACACTCTGATAGTCCACAGATTACAGAATGCCACCAGATGTGCATCGAAAACTACTACTGTTCTTCCGGGGAACGATCAAAGCGTAGACTCTTAGAGACCTTACTCCCATGGAGGAAAATGCGCATGGTGACTGTTGTATTCTATCCGGATGCAATTTCTGTGCTTCATCAACATTCTGATAGTCCACAGTTTACGGAAAGCCTCCAGATGAGCATCGGAAAGTACTACTGGTCTTCCAGGGAACGATCAAAGCGTAGACTGTTAGAGATATTACTCCCATGGAGGAAAGTGCGCATGGTGACTGTTGTATTCAATCCCGATGCAATTTCTGTGTTTCATAAACACTCTGATAGTCCACAGATTACAGAAGGCCTCCAGATGTGCATCGGAAACTACTACTGGTCTTCCAGGGAACGATCAAAGCGTTAACTCTTTGAGACATGACTCCCATGGAGGGAAGTGCGCATGGTGACTGTTGTATTCAATCCCGATGCAATTTCTGTGTTTCATCAGCACTCATATAGTCCACAGATTACAGAATGCTTTCAGATGTGCATCGGAAACTACTACTGGTCTTCCTGGGAACGATCAAATCGTAGACTGTTTGAGACATTATTCCCATGAAGGAATGTGCGCATTGTGACTGTTGTATTCAATCCCGAGGCAATTTCTGTGTTTCATCAACACTCTGATAGTCCACAGATTACAGAAAGCCCCCAGATGTGCATCGGAATCTACTACTGGTCATCCAGGAAACGATCAAAGCATAGACTGTTTGAGACTTTACTCCTATGGAGGAAACTGCGCATGGTGACTGTTGTATTCATTCCCGATGCAATTTCTGTGTTTAATGAACACTCTGATAGTCCACAGATTACGGAAAGCCTCCGTATGTGCATCGGAAACTACTACTGGTCTTCCAGGGAACGATCAAAGCGAAGACTGTTAGAGACATTACTCCCATGGAGTAAAGTGCGCATGGTGACAGTTGTATTCGATCCCGATGATATTTCTGTGTTTCATCAACACTCTGGTAGTCCACAGATTACAGAATGCCTCCAGATGTGCAATCGAAACTACTACTGGTCTTCCAGGGAACGATCAAAGCGTAGACTGTTTGAGACATTACTCACATGGAGGAAACTGCGCATGGAGACTGTTATATTCAATCCCGATGCAATTTCTGTGTTTCATCAACACTCTGATAGTCCACAGAGTACAGAAAGCCTCCAGATGCGCATCGGAAACTACTACTGGTCTTCCAGGGAACGATCAAAGCGTAGACTGTTAGAGACATTACTCAAATGGAGTTAAGTGCGCATGGTGACTGTTGTATTGAATCCCGATGCAATTTCTGTGTTTCATGAACACTCTGATAGTCCACAGAGTACAGAATGCCTCGAGATGTAGATCGGAAACTACTACTGGTCTTCCAGGGAACGATCAAAGCATAGACTGGTTGAGAATTACTCCCATGGAGGAAAGTGCTCATCTTGACTGTTGTATTCAATCCCGATGCAATTTCTGTGTTTCATCAACACTCTGATAGTCCACAGATTACATAATGCCTCCAGATGTTAATCGTAAACTACTACTGCTCTTCCAGGGAACGATTAGGATGTAGACTGTTTGAGACGTTACTCCCATGGAGGAAACTGCGCATGGGGACTGTTGTATTCAATCCCGATGCAATTTCTGTGTTTCATCAACACTCTGATAGTCCACAGAGTACAGAAAGCCTCCAGATGTGCATAGGAAACTACTACTGGACTTCTGGGGAACGATCAAAGCGTAGACTGTTAGAGACGTTACTCCCATGGAGGAAAGTGCGCATGGTGACTGTTGTATTCAATCCCGAGGCAATTTCTGTGTTTCATCAACACTCTGATACTCCACAGATTACAGAATGCCTCCAGATGTGCATCGGAAACTGCTACTGGTCTTCAAGGGAACGATCAAATCGTAAACTCTTTGAAACATTACTCCCATGGAGAAAAGTGCGCATGGTGACTGTTGTATTCAATCCCGATGCAATTTCTGTGGTTCATCTACACTCTGATAGTCCACAGATTACGGAAAGCCTCCGTATGTGCATCGGAAACTACTACTGGTCTTCCAGGGAACGATCAAATCGTAGACTGTTTGAGACATTACTTTTATGGGGGAATGTGCGCAAGGTGACTGTTGTATTCAATCCCGATGCAATTTCTGTGTTTCATCAACACTCTAATAGTCCACAGATTACAGAATGCCTCCAGATGTGCATCGGAAACTACTACTGGTCTTACAGGGAACGATCAAAGCATAGACTGTTTGAGAATTACTCCCATGGAGGAAAGTGCGCATGGTGACTGTTGTATTGAATCCCGATGCAATTTCTGTGTATCATCAACACTCTGATATTCCACAGATTACAGAATGCCTCCAGATGTGCATCGGAAACTACTACTGGTCTTCCAGGGAACGATCAAAGCGTAGACTTTTTAGACATTACTTTTATGGAGGAATGTGCGCATGGTGACTGTTGTATTCAATCCCGATGCAATTTCTGTGTTTCATCAACACTCTGATAGTCCACAGATTACGGAAAGCCTCCGTGTGTGCATCGGAAACTACTACTGGTCTTCCAGGGAACGATCAAATCGTAGACTGTTAGAGACATTACTCCCATGGAGTAAAGTGCGCATGGTGACTGTTGTATTCAATCCCGATGCAATTTCTGTGATTCATCAACACTCTGGTTGTCCACAGATTACAGAATGCCTCCAGATGTGCAATTGAAACTACTACTGGTCTTCCAGGGAACGATCAAAGCGTAGACTGTTTGAGACAGTACTCCCATGGAGGAAACTGCGCATGGAGACTGTTGTATTCAATCCCGCTGCAATTTCTGTGTTTCATCAACACTCTGATAGCCCACAGAGTACAGAAAGCCTCCAGATGTGCATATTAAACTACTACGGGTCTTCTGGGGAACGATCAAAGCATAGACTGTTTGAGAATTACTCCCACGGAGGAAAGTGCGCATGGTGACTGTTGTATTCAATCCCGATTCAATTTCTGTGTTTCATCAACACTCTGATAGTCCACAGATTACGGAAAGCCCCCAGATGTGCATCGGAAACTACTACTGGTCTTCCAGGGAACGATCAAAGCGTAGACTGTTTGAGACATTACTCCCATGGAGGAAACTGCGCATAGTGACTGTTGTATTCATTCCCGATGCAATTTCTGTGTTTCATCAACACATTCTGATTGCCCACAGATTACCGAAGGCCACCAGATGTGCATCGGAATCTACTACTGGTCTTCCAGGGAACGATCAAAGCGTAGACTACTTGGGACATTACTCCCATGGAGGAAACTGCGCATGGTGACTGTTGTATTCATTCCCGATGCAATTTCTGTGTTTCATCAACACTCTGATGGTCCACAGATTACATAATGCCTCCAGATGTGCATCGGAAACTACTACTGGTCTTACAGGGAACGATCAAAGCATAGACTGTTTGAGAATTACTCCCATGGAGGAAAGTGCGCATGGTGACTGTTGTATTCAATCCCGATGCAATTGCTGTGTTTCATCAACACTCTGATGGTCCACACATTACGGAAAGCCAACAGATGTGCATCGGAAACTACTACTGGTCTTCCAAGGAACGATCAAAGCGTAGACTGTTTGAAACATTACTCCCATGGAGGAAACTGCGTATAGTGACTTTTGTGTTCATTCCCGATGCAATTTCTGTTTTTCATCAACACTCTGATAGTCCAGAGATTACAGAATGCCTCCAGATGTGCAATCGAAACTACTACTGGTCTTCCAGGGAACGATCAAAGCGTAGACTGTTTGAGACATTACTCCCATGGAGGAAACTGCGCATGGAGACTGTTATATTCAATCCCGATGCAATTTCTGTGTTTCATCAACACTCTGATAGTCCACAGAGTACAGAAAGCCTCCAGATGCGCATCGGAAACTACTACTGGTCTTCCAGGGAACGATCAAAGCGTAGACTGTTAGAGACATTACTCAAATGGAGTTAAGTGCGCATGGTGACTGTTGTATTGAATCCCGATGCAATTTCTGTGTTTCATGAACACTCTGATAGTCCACAGAGTACAGAATGCCTCGAGATGTAGATCGGAAACTACTACTGGTCTTCCAGGGAACGATCAAAGCATAGACTGGTTGAGAATTACTCCCATGGAGGAAAGTGCTCATCTTGACTGTTGTATTCAATCCCGATGCAATTTCTGTGTTTCATCAACACTCTGATAGTCCACAGATTACATAATGCCTCCAGATGTTAATCGTAAACTACTACTGCTCTTCCAGGGAACGATTAGGATGTAGACTGTTTGAGACGTTACTCCCATGGAGGAAACTGCGCATGGGGACTGTTGTATTCAATCCCGATGCAATTTCTGTGTTTCATCAACACTCTGATAGTCCACAGAGTACAGAAAGCCTCCAGATGTGCATAGGAAACTACTACTGGACTTCTGGGGAACGATCAAAGCGTAGACTGTTAGAGACGTTACTCCCATGGAGGAAAGTGCGCATGGTGACTGTTGTATTCAATCCCGAGGCAATTTCTGTGTTTCATCAACACTCTGATACTCCACAGATTACAGAATGCCTCCAGATGTGCATCGGAAACTGCTACTGGTCTTCAAGGGAACGATCAAATCGTAAACTCTTTGAAACATTACTCCCATGGAGAAAAGTGCGCATGGTGACTGTTGTATTCAATCCCGATGCAATTTCTGTGGTTCATCTACACTCTGATAGTCCACAGATTACGGAAAGCCTCCGTATGTGCATCGGAAACTACTACTGGTCTTCCAGGGAACGATCAAATCGTAGACTGTTTGAGACATTACTTTTATGGGGGAATGTGCGCAAGGTGACTGTTGTATTCAATCCCGATGCAATTTCTGTGTTTCATCAACACTCTAATAGTCCACAGATTACAGAATGCCTCCAGATGTGCATCGGAAACTACTACTGGTCTTACAGGGAACGATCAAAGCATAGACTGTTTGAGAATTACTCCCATGGAGGAAAGTGCGCATGGTGACTGTTGTATTGAATCCCGATGCAATTTCTGTGTATCATCAACACTCTGATATTCCACAGATTACAGAATGCCTCCAGATGTGCATCGGAAACTACTACTGGTCTTCCAGGGAACGATCAAAGCGTAGACTTTTTAGACATTACTTTTATGGAGGAATGTGCGCATGGTGACTGTTGTATTCAATCCCGATGCAATTTCTGTGTTTCATCAACACTCTGATAGTCCACAGATTACGGAAAGCCTCCGTGTGTGCATCGGAAACTACTACTGGTCTTCCAGGGAACGATCAAATCGTAGACTGTTAGAGACATTACTCCCATGGAGTAAAGTGCGCATGGTGACTGTTGTATTCAATCCCGATGCAATTTCTGTGATTCATCAACACTCTGGTTGTCCACAGATTACAGAATGCCTCCAGATGTGCAATTGAAACTACTACTGGTCTTCCAGGGAACGATCAAAGCGTAGACTGTTTGAGACAGTACTCCCATGGAGGAAACTGCGCATGGAGACTGTTGTATTCAATCCCGCTGCAATTTCTGTGTTTCATCAACACTCTGATAGCCCACAGAGTACAGAAAGCCTCCAGATGTGCATATTAAACTACTACGGGTCTTCTGGGGAACGATCAAAGCATAGACTGTTTGAGAATTACTCCCACGGAGGAAAGTGCGCATGGTGACTGTTGTATTCAATCCCGATTCAATTTCTGTGTTTCATCAACACTCTGATAGTCCACAGATTACGGAAAGCCCCCAGATGTGCATCGGAAACTACTACTGGTCTTCCAGGGAACGATCAAAGCGTAGACTGTTTGAGACATTACTCCCATGGAGGAAACTGCGCATAGTGACTGTTGTATTCATTCCCGATGCAATTTCTGTGTTTCATCAACACATTCTGATTGCCCACAGATTACCGAAGGCCACCAGATGTGCATCGGAATCTACTACTGGTCTTCCAGGGAACGATCAAAGCGTAGACTACTTGGGACATTACTCCCATGGAGGAAACTGCGCATGGTGACTGTTGTATTCATTCCCGATGCAATTTCTGTGTTTCATCAACACTCTGATGGTCCACAGATTACATAATGCCTCCAGATGTGCATCGGAAACTACTACTGGTCTTACAGGGAACGATCAAAGCATAGACTGTTTGAGAATTACTCCCATGGAGGAAAGTGCGCATGGTGACTGTTGTATTCAATCCCGATGCAATTGCTGTGTTTCATCAACACTCTGATGGTCCACACATTACGGAAAGCCAACAGATGTGCATCGGAAACTACTACTGGTCTTCCAAGGAACG
Organism: Schistocerca gregaria; assembly: GCF_023897955.1. Lineage (NCBI taxonomy): Eukaryota > Metazoa > Arthropoda > Insecta > Orthoptera > Acrididae > Schistocerca > Schistocerca gregaria. The sequence goes on from NW_026061699.1 coordinate 1,510,884, forward strand.
ATCAAAGCGTAGACTGTTTGAAACATTACTCCCATGGAGGAAACTGCGTATAGTGACTTTTGTGTTCATTCCCGATGCAATTTCTGTTTTTCATCAACACTCTGATAGTCCAGAGATTACAGAATGCCACCAGATGTGCATCGGAAACTACTACTGGTCTCACAGGGAACGATCAAAGCATAGACTGTTTAAGAATTACTCCATGGAGGAAAGTGCGCATGTTGACTGTTGTATTCAATCCCGAGGCAATTTCTGTGTTTCATCGACACCCTGATAGTCGTCAGATTACAGAAAGCCTCCAGATGTGCATCGGAAACTACTACTGGTCTTCCAGGGAACGATCAAAGCGTAAACTGTTTGAGACATTACTCCCATGGAGGAAAGTGCGCATGGTGACTGTTGTATTCAATCCCGATGCAATTCCTGTGTTTCATCAACACTCTGATTGTCCACAGATTACAGAAAGCCTCCAGATGTGCATCGGAAACTACTACTGGTCTTCCAGGAAACGATCAAAGCGTAGACTGTTAGAGACATTACTCCCATGGAGGAAAGTGCGCATGGTAACTGTTGTATTCAATCCCGATGCAATTTCTGTGTTTCATCAACACCCTGATAGTCTAAACATTATAGAATGCCACCAGATGTGCATCGGAAACTACTACTGGTCTTCCAGGGAACGATCAAATCGTAGATTGTTTGAGACATTACTCCCGTGGAGGAAAGTGCGCATGATGACTGTTGTATTCAATCCGGATGCAATTTCTGTGTTTCATCAACACTCTGATAGTCCACATTTTATAGAATGCCTCCAGATGTGCTTCGGAAACTACTACTGGTCTTCCAGGAACGATCAAATCATAGACTGTTTCAGACATTACTTTTACGGGGGAATGTGCGCATGGTGAATGTTGTATTCAATCCCGATGCGATTTCTGTGTTTCATCAACACTCTGATACTCCACAGATTACAGAATGCCTCCAGATGTGCATCGGATACTGCTACTGGTCTTCAAGGGAACGATCAAATCGTAAACTCTTTGAAACATTACTCCCATGGAGAAAAGTGCGCATGGTGACTGTTGTATTCAATCCCGATGCAATTTCTGTGGTTCATCAACACTACGATAGTCCACAGATTACGGAAAGCCTCCGTATGTGCATCGGAAACTACTACTGGTCTTCCAGGGAACGATCAAATCGTAGATTGTTTGAGACTTTACTCCTATGGAGGAAACTGCGCATGGTGACTGTTGTATTCATTCCCGATGCAATTTCTGTGTTTAATGAACACTCTGATAGTCCACAGATTACGGAAAGCCTCCGTATGTGCATCGGAAACTACTACTGGTCTTCCAGGGAACGATCAAAGCGAAGACTGTTAGAGACATTACTCCCATGGAGTAAAGTGCGCATGGTGACAGTTGTATTCGATCCCGATGCAATTTCTGTGTTTCATCAACACTCTGGTAGTCCACAGATTACAGAATGCCTCCAGATGTGCAATCGAAACTACTACTGGTCTTCCAGGGAACGATCAAAGCGTAGACTGTTTGAGACATTACTCCCATGGAGGAAACTGCGCATGGAGACTGTTATATTCAATCCCGATGCAATTTCTGTGTTTCATCAACACTCTGATAGTCCACAGAGTACAGAAAGCCTCCAGATGCGCATCGGAAACTACTACTGGTCTTCCAGGGAACGATCAAAGCGTAGACTGTTAGAGACATTACTCAAATGGAGTTAAGTGCGCATGGTGACTGTTGTATTGAATCCCGATGCAATTTCTGTGTTTCATGAACACTCTGATAGTCCACAGAGTACAGAATGCCTCGAGATGTCCATCGGAAACTACTACTGGTCTTCCAGGGAACGATCAAAGCATAGACTGTTTGAGAATTACTCCCATGGAGGAAAGTGCTCATCTTGACTGTTGTATTCAATCCCGATGCAATTTCTGTGTTTTATCAACACTCTGATAGTCCACAGATTACATAATGCCTCCAGATGTTAATCGTAAACTACTACTGCTCTTCCAGGGAACGATTAGGATGTAGACTGTTTGAGACGTTACTCCCATGGAGGAAACTGCGCATGGGGACTGTTGTATTCAATCCCGATGCAATTTCTGTGTTTCATCAACACTCTGATAGTCCACAGAGTACAGAAAGCCTCCAGATGTGCATAGGAAACTACTACTGGACTTCTGGGGAACGATCAAAGCGTAGACTGTTAGAGACGTTACTCCCATGGAGGAAAGTGCGCATGGTGACTGTTGTATTCAATCCCGAGGCAATTTCTGTGTTTCATCAACACTCTGATACTCCACAGATTACAGAATGCCTCCAGATGTGCATCGGAAACTGCTACTGGTCTTCAAGGGAACGATCAAATCGTAAACTCTTTGAAACATTACTCCCATGGAGAAAAGTGCGCATGGTGACTGTTGTATTCAATCCCGATGCAATTTCTGAGGTTCATCTACACTCTGATAGTCCACAGATTACGGAAAGCCTCCGTATGTGCATCGGAAACTACTACTGGTCTTCCAGGGAACGATCAAATCGTAGACTGTTTGAGACATTACTTTTATGGGGGAATGTGCGCAAGGTGACTGTTGTATTCAATCCCGATGCAATTTCTGTGTTTCATCAACACTCTAATAGTCCACAGATTACAGAATGCCTCCAGATGTGCATCGGAAACTACTACTGGTCTTACAGGGAACGATCAAAGCATAGACTGTTTGAGAATTACTCCCATGGAGGAAAGTGCGCATGGTGACTGTTGTATTGAATCCCGATGCAATTTCTGTGTATCATCAACACTCTGATATTCCACAGATTACAGAATGCCTCCAGATGTGCATCGGAAACTACTACTGGTCTTCCAGGGAACGATCAAAGCGTAGACTTTTTAGACATTACTTTTATGGAGGAATGTGCGCATGGTGACTGTTGTATTCAATCCCGATGCAATTTCTGTGTTTCATCAACAGTCTGATACTCCACAGATTACAGAATGCCTCGAGATGTGCATCGAAAACTGCTACTGGTCTTCCAGGGAACGATCAAAGCGTAAACTCTTTGAAACATTACTCCCATGGAGGAAAGTGCGCATGGTGACTGTTGTATTCAATCCCGATGCAATTTCTGTGTTTCATCAACACTCTGATAGTCCACAGATTACGGAAAGCCTCCGTGTGTGCATCGGAAACTACTACTGGTCTTCCAGGGAACGATCAAATCGTAGACTGTTAGAGACATTACTCCCATGGAGTAAAGTGCGCATGGTGACTGTTGTATTCAATCCCGATGCAATTTCTGTGATTCATCAACACTCTGGTTGTCCACAGATTACAGAATGCCTCCAGATGTGCAATTGAAACTACTACTGGTCTTCCAGGGAACGATCAAAGCGTAGACTGTTTGAGACAGTACTCCCATGGAGGAAACTGCGCATGGAGACTGTTGTATTCAATCCCGCTGCAATTTCTGTGTTTCATCAACACTCTGATAGCCCACAGAGTACAGAAAGCCTCCAGATGTGCATATTAAACTACTACGGGTCTTCTGGGGAACGATCAAAGCATAGACTGTTTGAGAATTACTCCCACGGAGGAAAGTGCGCATGGTGACTGTTGTATTCAATCCCGATTCAATTTCTGTGTTTCATCAACACTCTGATAGTCCACAGATTACGGAAAGCCCCCAGATGTGCATCGGAAACTACTACTGGTCTTCCAGGGAACGATCAAAGCGTAGACTGTTTGAGACATTACTCCCATGGAGGAAACTGCGCATAGTGACTGTTGTATTCATTCCCGATGCAATTTCTGTGTTTCATCAACACATTCTGATTGCCCACAGATTACCGAAGGCCACCAGATGTGCATCGGAATCTACTACTGGTCTTCCAGGGAACGATCAAAGCGTAGACTACTTGGGACATTACTCCCATGGAGGAAACTGCGCATGGTGACTGTTGTATTCATTCCCGATGCAATTTCTGTGTTTCATCAACACTCTGATGGTCCACAGATTACATAATGCCTCCAGATGTGCATCGGAAACTACTACTGGTCTTACAGGGAACGATCAAAGCATTGACTGTTTGAGAATTACTCCCATGGAGGAAAGTGCGCATGGTGACTGTTGTATTCAATCCCGATGCAATTTCTGTGTTTCATCAACACTCTGATGGTCCACACATTACGGAAAGCCAACAGATGTGCATCGGAAACTACTACTGGTCTTCCAAGGAACGATCAAAGCGTAGACTGTTTGAAACATTACTCCCATGGAGGAAACTGCGTATAGTGACTTTTGTGTTCATTCCCGAAGCAATTTCTGTTTTTCATCAACACTCTGATAGTCCAGAGATTACAGAATGACACCAGATGTGCATCGGAAACTACTACTGGTCTCACAGGGAACGATCAAAGCATAGACTGTTTGAGAATTACTCCATGGAGGAAAGTGCGCATGTTGACTGTTGTACTCAATCCCGAGGCAATTTCTGTGTTTCATCGACACCCTGATAGTCGTTAGATTACAGAAAGCCTCCAGATGTGCATCGGAAACTACTACTGGTCTTCCAGGGAACGATCAAAGCGTAAACTGTTTGAGACATTACTCCCATGGAGGAAAGTGCGCATGGTGACTGTCGTATTCAATCCCGATGCAATTCCTGTGTTTCATCAACACTCTGATTGTCCACAGATTACAGAAAGCCTCCAGATGTGCATCGGAAACTACTACTGGTCTTCCAGGAAACGATCAAAGCGTAGACTGTTAGAGACATTACTCCCATGGAGGAAAGTGCGCATGGTAACTGTTGTATTCAATCCAGATGCAATTTCTGTGTTTCATCAACACCCTGATAGTCTAAACATTATAGAATGCCACCAGATGTGCATCGGAAACTACTACTGGTCTTCCAGGGAACGATCAAATCGTAGATTGTTTGAGACATTACACCCGTGGAGGAAAGTGCGCATGATGACTGTTGTATTCAATCCGGATGCAATTTCTGTGTTTCATCAACACTCTGATAGTCCACATTTTATAGAATGCCTCCAGATGTGCTTCGGAAACTACTACTGGTCTTCCAGGAACGATCAAATCATAGACTGTTTCAGACATTACTTTTACGGGGGAATGTGCGCATGGTGAATGTTGTATTCAATCCCGATGCAATTTCTGTGTTTCATCAACACTCTGATACTCCACAGATTACAGAATGCCTCCAGATGTGCATCGGATACTGCTACTGGTCTTCAAGGGAACGATCAAATCGTAAACTCTTTGAAACATTACTCCCATGGAGAAAAGTGCGCATGGTGACTGTTGTATTCAATCCCGATGCAATTTCTGTGGTTCATCAACACTCTGATAGTCCACAGATTACGGAAAGCCTCCGTATGTGCATCGGAAACTACTACTGGTCTTCCAGGGAACGATCAAATCGTAGACTGTTTGAGACATTACTTTTATGGGGGAATGTGCGCAAGGTGACTGTTGTATTCAATCCCGATGCAATTTCTGTGTTTCATCAACACTCTAATAGTCCACAGATTACAGAATGCCTCCAGATGTGCATCGGAAACTACTACTGGTCTTACAGGGAACGATCAAAGCATAGACTGTTTGAGAATTACTCCCATGGAGGAAAGTGCGCATGGTGACTGTTGTATTGAATCCCGATGCAATTTCTGTGTATCATCAACACTCTGATATTCCACAGATTACAGAATGCCTCCAGATGTGCATCGGAAACTACTACTGGTCTTCCAGGGAACGATCAAAGCGTAGACTTTTTAGACATTACTTTTATGGAGGAATGTGCGCATGGTGACTGTTGTATTCAATCCCGATGCAATTTCTGTGTTTCATCAACACTCTGATACTCCACAGATTACAGAATGCCTCGAGATGTGCATCGAAAACTGCTACTGGTCTTCCAGGGAACGATCAAAGCGTAAACTCTTTGAAACATTACTCCCATGGAGGAAAGTGCGCATGGTGACTGTTGTACTCAATCCCGATGCAATTTCTGTGTTTCATCAACACTCTGATAGTCCACAGATTACGGAAAGCCTCCGTGTGTGCATCGGAAACTACTACTGGTCTTCCAGGGAACGATCAAATCGTAGACTGTTAGAGACATTACTCCCATGGAGTAAAGTGCGCATGGTGACTGTTGTATTCAATCCCGATGCAATTTCTGTGATTCATCAACACTCTGGTTGTCCACAGATTACAGAATGCCTCCAGATGTGCAATTGAAACTACTACTGGTCTTCCAGGGAACGATCAAAGCGTAGACTGTTTGAGACAGTACTCCCATGGAGGAAACTGCGCATGGAGACTGTTGTATTCAATCCCGCTGCAATTTCTGTGTTTCATCAACACTCTGATAGCCCACAGAGTACAGAAAGCCTCCAGATGTGCATATTAAACTACTACGGGTCTTCTGGGGAACGATCAAAGCATAGACTGTTTGAGAATTACTCCCACGGAGGAAAGTGCGCATGGTGACTGTTGTATTCAATCCCGATTCAATTTCTGTGTTTCATCAACACTCTGATAGTCCACAGATTACGGAAAGCCCCCAGATGTGCATCGGAAACTACTACTGGTCTTCCAGGGAACGATCAAAGCGTAGACTGTTTGAGACATTACTCCCATGGAGGAAACTGCGCATAGTGACTGTTGTATTCATTCCCGATGCAATTTCTGTGTTTCATCAACACTTTCTGATTGCCCACAGATTACCGAAGGCCACCAGATGTGCATCGGAAACTACTACTGGTCTTACAGGGAACGATCATCGCATAGACTGTTTGAGAATTACTCCCATGGAGGAAAGTGCGCATGTTGACTGTTGTATTCAATCCCGAGGCAATTTCTGTGTTTCATCAACACTCTGATAGTCCACAGATTACAGAAAGCCCCCAGACGTGCATCGGAATCTACAACTGGTCTTCCAGGGAACGATCAAAGCGTAGACTACTTGAGACATTACTCCCATGGAGGAAACTGCGCATGGTGACTGTTGTATTCATTCCCGATGCAATTTCTGTGTTTCATCAACACTCTGATGGTCCACAGATTACATAATGCCTCCAGATGTGCATCGGAAACTACTACTGGTCTTACAGGGAACGATCAAAGCATAGACTGTTTGAGAATTACTCCCATGGAGGAAAGTGCGCATGGTGACTGTTGTATTCAATCCCGATGCAATTTCTGTGTTTCATCAACACTCTGATAGTCCACACATTACGGAAAGCCAACAGATGTGCATCGGAAACTACTACTGGTCTTCCAAGGAACGATCAAAACGTAGACTGTTTGAAACATTACTCCCATGGAGGAAACTGCGCATAGTGACTTTTGTGTTCATTCCCGATGCAATTTCTGTTTTTCATCAACACTCTGATAGTCCAGAGATTACAGAATGCCACCAGATGTGCATCGGAAACTACTACTGGTCTTCCAGGAAACGATCAAAGCGTAGACTGTTAGAGACATTACTCCCATGGAGGAAAGTGCGCATGGTAACTGTTGTATTCAATCCAGATGCAATTTCTGTGTTTCATCAACACCCTGATAGTCTAAACATTATAGAATGCCACCAGATGTGCATCGGAAACTACTACTGGTCTTCCAGGGAAGGATCAAAGCGTAGACTGTTCGAGACATACCTCCCGTGGAGGAAAGTGCGCATGGTGACTGTTGTATTCATTCCCGATGCAATTTTTTTGTTTCATCAACACTCTGATAGTCCACATTTTATAGAATGCCTCCAGATGTGCTTCGGAAACTACTACTGGTCTTCCAGGAACGATCAAATCATAGACTGTTTCAGACATTACTTTTACGGGGGAATGTGCGCATGGTGAATGTTGTATTCAATCCCCATGCAATATCTGTGTTTCATCAACACTCTAATAGTCCACAGATTACAGAATGCCTCCAGATGTGCATCGGAAACTACTACTGGTCTTACAGGGAACGATCAAAGCATAGACTGTTTGAGAATTACTCCCTTTGAGGAAAGTGCGCATTGTGACTGTTGTATTCAATCCCGATGCAATTTCTGTGTTTCATCAACACTCTGATAGGCCACAGATTACAGAATGCCACCAGATGTGCATCGGAAACTACTACTGGTCTTCCAGGGAAGGATCAAAGCGTAGACTGTTCGAGACATACCTCCCGTGGAGGAAAGTGCGCATGGTGACTGTTGTATTCATTCCCGATGCAATTTTTTTGTTTCATCAACACTCTGATAGTCCACAGAGAACAGAAAGCCTCCAGATGTGCATCGAAAAGTACTACTGGTCTTCCAGGGAACGATCAAAGCGTAAACTGTTAGAGACATTACTCCAATGGAAGAAAGTGCGCATGGTGACTGTTGTATTCAATCCCGATGCAATTTCTGTGTTTCATCAACATTCTGATAGTCCACAGATTACAGAATGCCTCCAGATGTTCATCGTAAACTACTACTGGTCTTCCGGGGAACGATCAAATCGTAGACTGTTTGAGACATTACTCCCATGGAGGAAACTGCGCATGGAGACTCTTGTATTCATCCCCGATGCAATTTCTGTCTTTCATCAACACTCTGATACCCACAGTGTTCAGAAAGCCTCCAGATGTGCATAGGAAACTACTACTGGTCTTCTAGGGAACGATCAAAGTGTAGACTGTTTGAGACATTACTCCCATGGAGGAAAGAGCGCATGGTGACTGTTGTATTCATTCCCGATGCAATTTCTGTGATTCTTTAACACTCTGATAGTCCACAGATTACTGAAGGCCACCAGATGTGCATCGGAAACTACTACTGGTCTTACAGGGAACGATCAAAGAATAGACTGTTTGAGAATTACTCCCATGGAGTAAAGTGCGCATGGTGACTGTTGTATTCAATCCCGATGCAATTTCTGTGTTTCATCAAGACTCTGGTAGTCCACAGATTACAGAATGCCTCCAGATGTGCAATTCAAACTACTACTGGTCTTCCAGGGAACGATCAAAGCGTAGACTGTTTGAGACATTACTCAAATGGAGGAAAGTGCGCATGGAGACTGTTGTATTCAATCCCGATATAATTTCTGTGTTTCATTAACACTCTGATAGTCCACAGAGTACAGAATTGCTCGAGATGTGCATTGGAAACTACTACTGGTCTTGCAGGGAACAATTAAAGCATAGACTGTTTGAGAATTACTCCCAAGGAGAAAAGTGCGCATGGTGACTGTTGTATTCTATCCCGATGCAATTTCTGTGTTTCATCAACTCTCTGATAGTCCACAGAGAACAGAAAGCCTATAGATGTGCATCGGAAACTACTACTGGTCTTCCAGGGAACGATCAAAGCGTAAACTGTTAGAGACATTACTCCCATGGAGGAAAGTTCGCATGGTGACTGTTGTATTCAATCCCGACGCAATTTCTGTGTTTTATCAACATTCTGATAGGCCACAGATTACAGAATGCCTCCAGATGTTCATCGTAAACTACTACCGGTCTTCCAGGGAACGACCAAATCGTAGACTGTTTGAGACATTACTCCCATGGAGTAAAGTGCGCATGGAGACTCTTGTATTCAACCCCGATGCAATTTCTGTCTTTCATCAACACTCTGATGGTCCACAGTGTACAGAAAGCCTCCAGATGTGCATAGGAAACTACTACTGGTCTTCTGGGGAACGATCAAAGCGTAGACTGTTAGAGACATTACTCCCATGGAGTAAAGTGCGCATGGTGACTGTTGTATTCAATCCCGAGGCCATTTCTGTGTTTCATGAACACTCTGATAGTCCACAGATTACAGAAAGGCCCCAGATGTGCATCGGTATCTACTACTGGTCTTCCAGGGAACGATCAAAGCGTAGACTGTTTGGGACATTACTCCCATGGAGGAAACTGCGCATGGTGACTGTTGTATTCATTCCCGATGCAATTTCTGTCTTTCATCAAAACTCTGATAGTCCACAGATTACTGAATGCCACCAGATGTGCATCGGAAACTACTACTGGTCTTCCAGGGAACGAAGAAAGCGTAGACTCTTTGAGACATTACTTTTATGGAGGAATGTGAGTATGGTGACTGTTGTATTCAATCCCGATGCAATTTCTGTGTTTCATCGACACTCTGATACTCCACAAAATACAGAATGCCTCCAGATGTTATTCGGAAACTACTACTAGTCTTACAGGGAACGATCAAAGCATAGACTGTTTGAGAATTACTCCCATGGAGGGAAGTGCGCATGGTGACTGTTGTATTCAATCCCGATGCAATTTCTGTAATTCATCAACACTCTGATAGTAAACAGATTACGGAAAGCCCCCAGATGTGCATCGGAAACTACTACTGGTCTTCCAGGGAACGATCAAAGCGTAGACTGTTTGAGACATTACTCCCATGGAGGAAATTGCGCATAGTGACTGTTGTATTCATTCCCGATGCAATTTCTGTGTTTCATCAACACTCTGATAGTCCACAGATTACAGAATGCCTCCAGATGTTCATCGTAAACTACTACAGGACTTCCAGGGAACGAACAAATCGTAGACTGTTTGAGACATTACTCCCATGGAGGAAACTGCGCATGGAGACTGTTGTATTCAATCCCTATGCAACCTCTGTGTATCATCAACACTCTGATAGTCCACAGAGTACAGAAAGTCTCCAGGTGTGAATCGGAAACTACTACTGGACATCCAGGGAACGATCAAAGCCTAGACTGTTAGAGACATTACTCAAATGGAGGAAAGTGCGCATGGTGACTGTTGTATTCAATCCCGAAGCAATTTCTGTGTTTCATCAACACTCTGATAGTCCACAGAGTACAGAATGCCTCGAGATGTGCATCGGAAACTACTACTGGTCTTCCAGGGAACGATCAAAGCGTAGACTGTATAAAACATTACTCCCATGGAGGAAAGTGCGCATGGTGACTGTTGTATTCAATTCCGATGCAATTTCTGTGTTTCATCAACACTCTGATAGTCCACAGATTACAGAATGCCACGAGGTGTTTATCGGAAACTACAACAGGTCTTCCAGGGAACGATGAAAGCGTAGACTGTTTCAGACATTACTCCCATGCAGGATAGTGCGGATGGTGACTGTTGTATTCAATCCCAATGCAATTTCTGTGTTTCATCAACACTCTGATAGTCCACAGATTGCAGAATGCCACCAGATGTGCATCGGAAACTACTACTGGTCTTCCAGGGAACGATCAAAGCATGGACTGTTT